>NW_022103939.1:2497660-2616684 GCF_000313985.2 Echinops telfairi
AAAATGTGAATTCCTTTTTGTTTGGGTGGAGAGCTCTGTAGATGTCTATCAGGTCACATTGTCTAAATGTAGTGTTTAGATCTCTAGTCTCCTTGTTGAGTTTCTTTCCGAGTGTTCTGTCTTTCTCAGAAAGCGGTGTATTGAAATCACCTACTATAATTGTTGAGGCTGTGATTTCTTTTTTCATCCTTTGAAGTGTTTGCTTGACATATTCTGCTGGATGCTTATTTGGCGAGTAAATGTTTAGAATGCTTATTGGTTCTTTCTGTAATGTTCCCTTGAGCATTATATAATGCCCATCCTTATCTCTTTTTATGGTATGCACTTGGAGGTCAATTTTATCTGATATTAGGATTGCAACCCCTGCTTTTTTTAAATTAGAGCTTGTCTGATAATGTCTCCATCCTTTGATTCTCAGCCTGTTTTTATCTGTAATGTTGAGGTGTGTTTCCTGTAGGCAGCAGATCGAGGGTTTGTGTTTTCCATGTCAGTCTATTAGCTTCTCTCTTTTGAGCCCAGAGTTCAATCCATTGATATTCAGGGTTATTACATCTATCTGTGGACCTTGTGATGTCATTTTATATCTCTTGTGTTGGGTGTTTTCCTACCTCCATTTCTTTTCTGTGGGTTGTGTATATGTGTGTTTGCGGTTCATTCTTGCCTTCTTTCCATTGTGCCAGTTTTATCTTGGGGGCTGTTTTCCCTTTGATGGTCTCTGGGTGGAGTTTTTCTGTGTGGTGTTCTCTTGTATGTGCTTGATGAGTGTTGTTCATCTGCCCATACTGGGTCAGCGAGGATCTTTTGTAGTGCTGGCTGTTGTTTTTTTTAGCATATTCTTTGAGGCTTTCCTTGTCCGGGAGGACTCTCACTTGTTCATCTATTTTGATCGATATTCTGGCGGGATACAATATTCTTGGGTTTGCGTTAATTTCCTGCAATTTTCGGAATATGCTGCTCCACTGTCTCCTCTTCTTCATAGTGTCTGCTGACAGGTCTGCGCATATTCTTATCTGTTTGCCTTTTTCTGTGGTTGCCTGTTTTTCTCTGACTGCTCTCATAATCCTCTCCTTTACCTCATAGCTGGATAGTTTAACAACTATATGTCTTGGTGATTTCTTCTGGGGATTCAGTCTAGCTGGCGTTCTTTCGGCGTCTTGAATAATTGCCTGGTTTTCTTTCATTCAGTTAGGAAAGTTTTCTTCTAAGCATTCCATCACTATTTTGGATGTTGGTTTCCTTGATGTGGATTCTTCCTCCATACCAATAATTCTGAGCTTGTTCCTTCTCATAGCATCAGACATAGCTCTGAGGTTATCTTCAGCTTCTCTGATGGACTTGTTAGACTTTTTCTCATGATTATTAATTTCTGCTTGTGAATCTTCTTGGTCACTGGTGCGGGTTTCAGCCTCCTCCATTCTCTGAGCGAAGTCAGTGAGTTTGCTGTTAGTTTTTGATATCTCGCCCTTTAATTCCTGTATTTCCTTTAGATGCATAGCCTTTAATTCCTCTATCATTTCATCCTTTTTCTGTAATGCTTCCCTCATGTCCTGTATAGCTCCAAGCAGCATTCTGAAGATTTCTTTCTGTGGGGGGTCAACCTCTGCCCTTTCTATGACAGCTGTTAGGTCCAGGTGGTCCTCTGGCATTGAATTTTGTTTCTCTTTTCTTGTTGACGCTGTGGGAGCAACTTGCTGTTTCCTGTTCGATTTGTGCGCACTTGGTGCCATTTTCCCGGTGTCTCAGAACCCTGAGCTCTCTTTGGGAGGTTGTAGCTGTGCAAGCTGCGGTCTGATAAAAAGTATTGGCCCCAGTGCAGAGGAGTGTATTTAGGGGATGGGTTTGGCATTGTGTGATCTGTTTCTGGCTAGGGGCACGTCCCTCAGGTAGGCAGATGGGAGGGGGGCCGCGACTAGTGTGCAAATGCACCTCTTGGAGCCAAAAGGGTGGGACAGAGTGAGCAGGGAGAAGGGAGAATGCAGTGATAAAGTCCCCACCCAACACTTGGGTTCCTATGCCGCAGCTGCAGAAAGTTGTGCCAGCAGTGGTGTGGCAAGATGTGGATCACTGAGTGCGTGTGTGTGTGTGTCCCGGACACAGGCGTGCACGTGGATAGGGGAGCGGGTGAGCAGCGAGGCCCAGGGAGGGGGCTGGCTGGCAGATCTGCAAGGAGCGCAGTGATGGGGCGCACTCCTCTGGGCTGCGCTTTCTGAGAGTACAGGAAGGTCTGATTGGCGGTTTGCTCAGAGCCTAGAGGCAGGTCCTCAGCCTCTAACTTATGCCTAGCTGTGGCGCCGGGCACGCACCTCCAGGGAGAAGGGGGGGTGGGGTCCGGCCTGTTTGACCGAGAGGGGTGCCCTGGTGGGCAGGGGGTGGGGGCGGGTCTGCTGGTTGGATCACACACAGGAGCCCCAGCTCCCTGTAGCAGGGTGGGGGCTCCTAACGCGGTTCTGCGTGGAGCGTCGAGGTGGTCGGGCTCAGCCTCTGCCGTGCACCTAGCCGCTTTGTGGCATGGGTCCTGCCAGGCGGGTGCGTGCAGCACCTCACCTCAGACCCTGGGTGTCTGCGTGAAGCCCTGGCTATGGGTGGGAGTCCACCTCTGGGTCCTAGAGATGCTCTGTGTGGTCTTCAGAATCGAACAGACAAATTTTGTACCCCTACTCCGCCCCCAACTCTCCCCACTCACCGATCTCCTCAGAGCTCCGGGCGTTAGCCACCTAGTAGTCAGCCATCTTCCCCACTATTGCAGAGATCTACATTTTATATGGAAAACTATAAAAGCCTTTAGAAGCAAACATATGGAAACATATATGACATTGTGTTTGTTGATGACTGCTTAGATAATTTATTTTGGAAGACAAAATTGAGATGATCCTTCATTTTCTTACCGACAGACACAATGATTAAGAGTGTTAGTGATATCTCCCCCACTCATAAGCATATTATTTTTAACCTTGATTTTCTAGCTACTATAAATAAAACAATTTTAACAATGACGTTTTGTTTTTAAAGGTACCATGAAGCCCATTCCAATTCATAGAGATCCTATGTACTACTGAATGAAATACTGTCACATCCTGTACAATTTTTATGATTATTGTCATGTTTGAACCCATTGATGCAGCCACTATATGGAATCACCTCATAGAGGTTCTTTTTTCATTGGCCCTGACATCACCAACCATGATGCACTTTTCGAGCACTAATCCTTCTTGATAACATTCCATCCAAAGTGAGGCAATTACATGCTAGCCTTGTTTTTAAGGGGCAGTCTGATTGTACTTCTACCTAGAAGATTTTTAAAATTCTTATTTGCCAAGATCATAATTTCAAATGCTCCAATTCCAACTCTGATTTGTTCTTCCTTATTCATTGTGAAGATTTCTCATTGTCCAGATTTTTATGAGGTTATTAAAAATACCATTGGGTCATACAACATATTTAGCTCAGAATTAAATGCAGTAATGCTAAGATTCTAAAAAGTAAATTCAAAATCAGAAGTTAAATGTTATTATGTTATAAAAACAGAAGTTCTCATTTCAGCTAACTTTTATAGATATATTTTTAGGCACATCTATATTTATTATGGCAATTTCCATAGCTGCAAATAAAATGGAACAATAAAAAAATCTATAGAGGAATGGCTAGATAAACTCTGGTCCTTTCATACAATGGAATACTATGCATCAACAAAATACAATGACAACTATCTATCCATGCCAAGCATTGGACAAAACTAGAGTGCATTATGTTTAGAAAACTTAGTCAGTATTACAAAGACCATCATTGAATGACACCATTGTTATAAGGGAAAAACAAAAAGAAAAAGTGATTCTCACATCAGGGGATAAGATTTTTTTAAAATAATTTATTAAGAGCTCATACAACTCTTATCACAATCCACACATACATCAATTGTGTAAAGCACCTTTGTACATTGGTTCCCCTCAACACTCTTAAAACATTTGCTCTTCACCTAAGCCCTGTAAGGAATCCTTGACCAATTGTCAAGAGAGTAATCCCTACAGAAGAACATCACTTTTGGTAAAGTGGAGCTGAATTGAAAAAAAGGATGGCCCTGAAGGAGATTGATTGTCACAACGGTTGGGACAATGGGCTCAAGCATAGGAACAATTGTGAGGATCATCCAGAAACAGGCAGTGTTTCAGTCTGTGGTGCATAAGAGTTTTATGGACCGGAGTCAACTCCGTGGCACCTAACAGCATCAACAAAGGGCAAGTGAGCTGTTGAAGCATTTGAATCCCCAGTCAAGTACAGGAAAGTCTCAAAGAAACTGAGTAAGGCAGTGTACTTAAAAGAAATATGAATGAGAAAATATTATGAACTCTACATTTTGTGTGTAAATAAAGTACCATTTAGAAAATGTAAATAATAAATAAAAATCATTGCTACAAAGCATAAAAAAAGAATCCTTGTTGGCACAGTGGGTTAGGCATTAGACTGATAGCCACACAGGTTGGGCTGTTCAAATCCACCAGCAACTTAGTTGAAGAAAGATGCTGCTGGTTGCTCCAGCAAAGATGAACATTCTCAGAAACCCTATATGTGGTTATTATGAATGATCAACAATTCAATATACAGATTAAACTTATATAAAGGTATATAACTTTCTATCAATGTTTATTTCCACAAGGATATAGATGCTTCTGAATACTTCAACAATGAGTCTCAAAAATTGAGGGACTATTTGTAGCTGACATGAAGTGAAATGAAGTGTTTTAGTTTTTTACAAATACATGAGAATCCCTAGTGGCACACTAGTTAACCATTTAGCTGCTAACTGAAAAGCACATTATTCAAACTCACCAGCCCTTCACAAGAAAAAGATTTGGTTGTTTGCTTCTAAAAAGATTACATTCCTGGAAGACATATAGGGGAAGTTCTATGCTGTCCTATAAAGTCTGGTTGAGTAGAAATAAAGCCCTCATCAATGCTGAAGCATCGATGATCCTTTGAAGCATTTTCAAGCTGAACCAAGCTATGTCAATTAACAAAGGAAAATGTATGACCTTACTCATTGGGAATAACTAGAGTAGGTAATATATAGAGACTGGAGTTTCTTAGTGGTTCTCAGAAGTGAGAGGAGGAGAATATGGTGGATTCATTGTTTAAGACACACAAACTTTCTGTTTATGGTTATCCTAATCTTGTGATAACTATTGATGATAGGTGTAAAACATAATGAAACTGATGTCACTACTAAATTGTACACCTAAAAAATGTTAAATTGGTAAATGTTATATATTTTTACAGAGATAAATACAAATAACATGCCTTATAAATTATGTATCTATAAACATTCAATGAGTTTGTGAAAACCGTTTTGAGAAGAATCAAAATACTGACCATCTCTATCCAATTATCATTCCCTTGCCTCCCTACATGAATATATATATATTTGTACTTGTAAGAATATCAAAATCTGTGGAGTAGAAAATTCAGCGAGGCATGCATTGCCCAAGAGCCTTTACTTGTGCTCCCTAAAGAGCACTGGCTGTTACATGACTCAGTCTCAGAATCCCTCAGGTCCCAAGATTTGAGCATTGCTATCATTCCCCTCTAAACTATATAAGTCTCACATCTCCTAGATTGTCAGTCTTACTGTGACAGAAAAAAGTAAACAGGATTTATGTTCAAGGTTAGCAAAAACATTTTTACTGTGAGTTCCAGTCTTTCTTTAATAAGTTCTTGAAATACACATATCAGAATGGTCATCATGCTGAGAAATGACTCTTTCAAATGATTTATGTAAGACTAGAGGTAAGTTTCAGATCCCATACACTTGATTTGTGATTTCTTTCCCAAACTTGAGATAGGAACAACCAAAGGTTTTTCCTTTGTTATATTGTTTTCTTCTGCTTTTCAGGTTCAAACTTGATTATTATATGTCCTGAAGCTCAAACCAACTTTGCTCTGATAAATGTAAGGCATTGATGTAAAAGTAAAGAGGTGGTGCGGATATGGCCCTTGATTCCTGTGGTGAGTCAGAAAGCTAAGGACAAAGAGTTTTCATTAGCAAACCTACAAGAATCTCCTGTCTGTTTCAGAGCAAATTAAGTATTGGTCTCATACTCAATAAGATATTAAGGTAATTTAATTGTTCTTGGTGTGTAGTCACTTCCTAATCAATCACAACATACAGTTTTCCTTGAGAGAGTTTTGTTTCTAGTCATTAATGTCTGTTTGGTCTGATTCCAAAATCAGCAACTCCACCTTCCTCCTCACGGGTTTCCCTGGCCTGGAAAAGGAATATCCTTGGATCTCCATCCCCTTCTCCTGTATCTATGCTATGGTACTCGCCGGGAACTGCTTGGTCCTTCATGTGATCTGGACCGAGGCAAGCTTGCATGAGCCCATGTTCTACTTACTGGCCATGCTGGCCCTCACTGACCTGTGCATGGGACTGTCCACAGTGCACACAGTGCTGGGGATCCTGTGGGGGCTCAGCCAAGAGATTGGACTGAATACCTGTATTGCTCAAACCTTCTTTGTCCATGGGCTCTCATGCATGGAATCTGGAGTGCTTCTTGCCATGGCCTTTGATCGCTTTACTGCAATTTGCAACCCTCTGAGATACACATCCATTCTCACAAATGCCAGAATCATCAAAATCGGTGTGGCCATTTTGGGAAGGAGTTTCCTTTTCATTTCTCCTCCCATTGTCCGACTGAAGTTCTTCTATTACTGTCGTCCCCACATTCTCTCTCACTCATTCTGTCTGCATCAAGACTTGCTACGGCTGGCCTGCTCTGACATTCGGTTCAACAGTTTCTATGCCTTAGCACTGGTAATCTGCACACTTTTTCTAGATTCTGTGCTTATCCTCATTTCCTATGTCTTGATCCTGAAGTCAGTCTTAGCTATTGCATCCCAGGAGGAGAGGCTCAAATCATTGCAAACATGTGTCTCCCATCTCTGTGCAGTACTGGTTTTCTACATTCCAATAATTGGACTGACCATGGTACACCGCTTTGGGAAGCACCTCTCTCCTGTGGTTCATGTTCTTATGGGTAACATCTATATTCTTTTTCCTCCCTTGATGAACCCCATCATCTATAGTGTGAAGACTCAGCAAATCCGTAGCAGGATCAAGAGATGGTTCACTCTGAAAAATAACTGAGTTCTAGAGGAGCAAAGCTAGTAATTGTACTAGGAATGGCAAATGCATAAATGTTCTGTAGCAATAATAATTGACTTTTATGCAATGCTTTATAGGTTAAAGGCAAATCTATACTTCCTTCCTAATTTAGTCCTTTACACACCAGAAATAAGAAGAAAAAGAGTTACTGAGCTTGATTCCTTATTTTAGAACTATGAATAATATTAACAAAGTACTCAATGTGGTGCCAGTTACCCCCTGTTTAGAAAATTACTAAATTTGTAGAATTCATGTTTTCTGAATTCTCATTTAGGGTGTGGTTTTATTTCTGCATGTAACTTTCATATTTGTATTTATTATTTACAATATACACATTTTATGCATATTCTTATCATGTGTAAAAAATGAACATTATTAGAGTCATCCTTATATTTTCTACATATAATTGAAAACAAGTTTCTGAAACTCTACCCTGTTCTATGTTATATCTGATATTGCTGGATTAGAATATATAACGTAATATCAAATATGATTCATACTGTAACTGAGCCTCTTCACATTGTCTCCTTACTCCCAACATACACAGAATTGTGCACTAAAGTGAAGGCAGAATAGTTTAAAGTATTCAATAAAACTGTCTTATTAATTTCAGGTTTATGTTAGCGTACTTTGAATTTTAAAATGAACTTTTTTAACCCCTTTATTTTAAAGGAGAAGATGCTGAGGCAAAGAGCTATTAAATAAAACATGACTATTTAGTCTGAGGGTAGAATTAAGGTTTTAAGAATCTTTTAAATATATATGCTCAGTCACAGCCTTTCTGTAAAGTAAGGGAATTCAACTACATAATCAAATCCAGCTGTAAATTAGTTTCATTCTTGCTTTCTCAACATGTATGTTAAATTATATAGAAAAATAGTTTTAAGCCATGGTATCAACCTCAGGTTTTTATTTGTTGTTTGTTTTTTGTATATCGTCACTTAAAACCTACCTGCACACTCATCATGATGGAGGCCAGCATGGTGATTACAGAGCCTTACTGCAGTTAAACTCCAAAGAAGGAAGAAGAAATGTGGTCAAATATTTACATTCAAGGAATGTAAAATTCTATCAATGAGAATTAAGATTTGAAAGTATTTTTTTACCCAGATGTCAATTGTGAAAGTTAACGTGTAATGTGTTTCCTTTCACTTTCTCTTTTAGTAGCTATATTCCTGAAAACAAGCATTTTGCTTTTCAAATTAAAAAACCAGACTGAATTTATGTTTGTGACTCTTGTGTTTTACAACTACTACCACACATCCTGCATGCACACCTCCATGACTTAATCTTCCTTGCTTATCTTGCCCTGTGTCTCCCACCACTTATTTCTCCCTGTACCAAAATTCCTAAAGATCCAACTTGCAAAATATTGTTAATTACCCAGCTCCACTTACAGTAGAGGGAAGTAAATTATATATAGCTCGTCCTTGTTACGCTTATTCAAGTTTATTTGGGAATTTGAAATAAGGGGTTGAAGGAGGTGTTTTACATTCAATGGTGCTATTCATTGTAATATAAATTATCCCCATAATATGCAATGACATCTGCATCCACCACAATGTTTTAGTGTACAATATACTCTAGAATCTGAGGCCACTATAACTTTTTCAGCAGCTCAGTGGAGTACTGCTCTTCCCATCTTCAACCAAAATATAGCAAGCTCTGGAACTCTAAATATATTATAAGTTGAGTTTTTGCTCTGTATGTATGTATAAGAGAACGTTTTTCTATGTTTACTTTCAGAACATCTTATATTGCAAGTGTTCCTTCAATTTATATATTACAAAAAAAAACAACCCAAAACTCCTTGGAAGACATAGTAGAGTGAAATATGCCCAACCAGTAACTGTGAAAAGAGTTTGAATAAAACTGACTTATGGATTATCAGAATCAAAATATTGTTTCCTCATTGATTTTATTTCAAATCATTTATAACTAAATTGATCATTTATAATTTAAAATAGCTATTTCCTAATGAAAAATGTGCAAAATACATACAAATTTATGTATGTATGTGTGCTTATATATAGTTATCGGTATATACCTAGGGAGTGGCACAAGTGGTTAAACACTGGATTATTGGCTAAAAGGCTAGCAGTTCAAATTCACTTAATGATACCTCAGAAAAAAGGGTTTACCAAATGTAACAATCCTGAAAACCTTATGGTCCAGTTCTATTCTGTATATGGATAGGAAAGTAGAATTCAAGTGATTGACAAATACTGTATATACTTGAGTATTTACCATCCTGAATATCAGCCAAGGTACCTAATTTTACCACTAAAACTGCATTAAAAATATGCTGAAAAACTCAGCTTATACACGAGTATATTTGCTAACAACCATATAAATGTGTGTGTTTATATGAATATGCACACACATATATTTATATGTTAATATATATATACACACATTCAACCTGACTTCTCTCTCTAGATATATAGTATATAAAAATAAAATCGAACTGACTTTTTCTCTCTCTAGGTATATGCTATATAAAAATAAAATATATCTTAAATAAAAATAAAATCAAACTGACTCTCTCTCTCTCTCTCTCTCTCGTCGGTTTGATTTTATTTTTACCTTTTCCTTTTAGGCACGAGGAGGATATCTTATACTAGATAACCGTAAAGGTAAGACACAAGATGTTGTTATCATGGCTGTTGCAGTTCATATATTGCATGGGTCTATTCCAAAGCTAACATGTTTAACCATGTCTCTGCGATATAGAGATGGCTACATTCAATTGCTTTGAGTAATATACTTAATCGTAGCCTTGTTACTCAAGAAACTCACTACCATCGAGTGGTGCCAACTCATAGTGACCCACTAGGACAAGTCAGAACTGCCCCTGTGAGTTTCTGAGACTGACAATTTACAGAAATAGAAAGTCTCATCTTTCTCCCACAGAAAGGCTGGTGGCTTCTAACTGCTGACCTTGTGAATCACAGCTCAATGCCTAACCAATGTGCCACCAGGGCTCCTGTTAGTCTTATTAGGATATCTTAAAAAAAATTAAAGGACACTTTTTGTTTTATATAAAAATGATTATGAATTTAAGTGGACATCTCCTCAAATCACCGAAGCTTTGCAAAAAGTTTGTGGGAATGCTGCCCCATATAGAACTACAGGCTTTAGATGGATTTAGCATTTTAAATGATTCCCTAGTGGCATAGTTGGTTATGTATTGGTCTACTAACTACAAGGTCAGCAATTCAAAGCAACAGGTTACTCCTGAGGAGAAAGATAAGCCTTTCTGCTCCTATAAACATTTACATCTTCTGAAACCAATGTGGCCAACTCTGCTCAGCCTAAGGGTTATTTTGAGTCCTAAACCACTGAAAGACTGTGAGTTTGGAAGGGATTTTTGCTTAGTTTTGATTTGATTTTTTGAAGATGGGAAGACCGCAATAAGAAACTGGCTGAAGTGCAGAAATTGATGGAAGAAGAACATAAAACTACAATTGATGCAATAGTTATTGAAGTTGAAATCACATATCATTAGACATTTTCAATTATAAGCAAATATTTAGTTTCAATGATGTTTCAGTTCAATGGATGCCAAAAGTATTTCACAAAGAGCTGCTAGCTCGAATAACTGAACTTTCCATCTATGTACCAAGTAATATCAAAGCTAACAAAAATTATTTTATGGAAGAAATTAAAACTAGGCATGGTTTGTGTATTGACCTTACCAATCCAGAGAACAAAGTCCATTCATACAGTGGATTCTGTGGGCCTCTTGCAGGCCAGTGGAATTTAGGCAGAGAGGTCAGTTTAGAAAGCTATGGTATCTCCTTTTGCAATTCCTTTGGACAGTCCGGGTAGATTTTTTATCAGGACAACTATGGGACGTCTTAGGAAGAAGTGGGTTTTTTTGGGTTTTGTTTTAAATTGAGAACTACATTGGTGAGCAAAAGGCCAGGAATAATTCTCTAAGAATTTTTCTTATCCCATCATGACAATGCTTCTGCTCATTCTTCCAGGAGACCAAGTTCAGACCTACAATCATTTCATTAGGAAGAATTAGCCCATCCACACAACAGCCCAATCTTGTCCTGTAAGATATATTTTTGTTCCCCATACTCAATGTTTAAAAGGAACAAAATTTGATTCCATAGAGAATGTCAAAATGTTATTTGGAAATGGTACAAATTGAAGAGGATAGAATTCTTCAAGAAGGGTAAGAGCTAGAAACCCTTATTTCAGGAGAGTATACACTAGATAGAGCAATTGCTATATATTTTGATGTTTGTTTAATAAAGTTTTCTATGATTTTGTAGTAATATATTTTGACTTACTTTTCCCCCCCACATCTATTGTATGTTCAAATGCAAACCCCAGGTTATTTATGATAAATCACATAAAAGTAACAAATTTAACCTAAAAGTTTAGAAATGCCCTATGGCAAAACTGGTCTCAAATTGAATTTGTAGGTAATAAAAAATTTTTTTATATTATATGTACTTCTTTCGACCCTAGCCCAAGTGGGTAAATTCATTGAAATATTTACTTGGAAAACAATAAGATTAGGTTTACACGTGTTGTCTTTACAGCTGAAATGTAAAAATTGTGAGAAGTCTCAGGTACACCAGAGGTATTCCTAGAGAAAATATGATGCATTTTGTGGTTTTAAAATAACCTTCACTTACTGTTCCAGTACTAAATTTCATATGAACTTTGAGTTCGTAGGGAAATATATATAACCGGCGGTAAATTCTTTTTGAGTAACACTAGAATACAATATAACATTTATTTATTGTGTAATTACAGATATAATCTTTGTAGTATTACCATAAATAAAACATTCCAATAAAAAGTACAATAGAATTTGACAATATTCACTCAAATGAAGAAATACACAAACATGGAAATAAAGATATATATTTCACTGCTTCTGTTAAAACTAGAGAATTCAAAATCCTTCTAATTGAACATGAAACACCTTTTTATAAAAGTTTACCAAAGAATGAGTGAATCACAAATCTTCAATTCATCTTTTTTGTGAAACATTTCAATACTTCTATATACTATATAGAAGTGGAGGCACAATATTTACATCAAAGTTTTCCTCAGGCATGGTGATTTTCATGATGGAAACAACAATAAAGATTATGGCAGAGAAAATACTTTATCCATATTGAATTACTATAAGTTATAAAGTTCTATGGGAAAAGTTATACAAATCTTTGACGATTTAGCAGTAAACATGACTTCTGCTTCGTTATAAGGCTATTTTTTCCCTTTTTCCATACTTCAGAGTAGAGACAGCTGAATCTGTGACCATAAAATGTTTTCTCAAGGCCCAGCATATACAGGAGGTAAAATAAAGTTTTGAGAACAGCTTTGTCTCATTCCAGAGGCCATACATCCTTCCATAGTGCCTGAGATGAAATAATATTCTCAAAGATTTTCCATGACAAGTTTATATCTGTATTTTCTATAAAATATTTATGGCCAAAAATATTTTTGGCAATAACTAGGCTACTTGCCCTCAATTATGACATCTTACAAATTAAGTTTATTCAAGAAATGTAAGGAAAATAATATTAATTTTCTTTAAATTAAAAGAAAATTCTTCAGGAAACCAATATAGCAAGAACCCCAGCCTGTAGAGTATCTACTTCATATTTTTTTAGACTTCCAAATCTTTCCTTTGGTTATTGTTTGATGAGGTAGGAATAACATCAAAAGTAAATTTAGAAAAATATTGTTTATAATCTTATTACTGCTTACATGTTAATATAATTGACCAGATATCAAAGTTTTCCTCATTCAGAAGTCAAAAACCTTTAGAATTCCTTAAAATTCTTTGATTCACTTACTATTAAAATCATAGTTTTATCCACCAATATTGATGGGAGAGTCAGATCACATAGGGTCACAAGATGTGCCATTAAATTCATAGAAAGAACAATTTTAATGGAATGTCAAACCTGGTCTTTGAAAGAGAACATTTTTGTTACCTGCTCTCTAATCTGCTTGGTCTTCACCCCATAGACAAAAGGGTTGAAGAAAGGTGGAACTAGTAGATAAAGGACGGACAAAGTAATATGTATGTGTGATGGGATATGAGCTCCAGATCTGTGAGTGAAAAAAGAGAAGAAAGCAAGGAGATAGAATTGGAAGAAGACACACATGTGGGGAACACATGTATTGAATGCCTTAAGACGAGCCTTTTTTTGGGGCAGGTGAGCAACCGTGATAAGTATCTGGATATAGGAAAGGGTGATTGAAAGGAAGTCAAACCCACCAACAATGAAAGCACCAAAGAGACCATAGAACTTATTGATAAAAATATCTTCAGTGGCAAGCTTCACAACAGCCATATGTTCACAGTAACTATGGGATATTATTTTGGTTCGGTATAGCTTCAGGCGAAACTTTATGAGCAGAAGGCACGGGATTACGAGGATGGCAGGCCGCAATGTCATCCCAATTCCAATATGAGTCACTACTTGAGGAGTGAATATGGTAGCATGTCTAAGGGGATGACAGATAGCCACATAGCGGTCCAGAGCCATGGCCAGCAAGACACCTGATTCAATGCCCTGAAATGTGTGGATGAGCCACATCTGAAGGAGACATGCATCAAAATAGATATCTGGCAAATGAAACCAAAAAATTCCAAGCATCTTGGGTACAAAGCTGGTGCTCAGTGCAATGTCTGTGGCACCTAGCATGGCCAAGAAGATGTACATGGGCTCGTGGAGGGTGCGTTCAGATTTGATGATGATCACAAGTAGAGTATTTCCAATCAAAGCAATAATATACATAGCACAGAATGGAATCCCAATCCAACACTGCACTGGTTCTAGACCAGGTATTCCTACAAATGTTAATATAGAAGGCATAAATACAGTGTCATTTGGAATAGGCATGGCAATCCAGGGATCTTCTTAAGGGAAAATGTTTAAAATACGTGATACTCTGTAATGGTACATATCTTATTCTGACTGAATCACAAAGTTAATTTGAGAAGAGAATTAGCAGAATAAACTTCATTATTTCTTCCTTTTTTAATGAATGAGATCATATAATTATGGAGACTATTTAAAGTTTCACTAGTGTTTACCTACCCGTGGTGATATAAGATCTGTAAAAATATTATTGGAAATGATCTCTTTGATGATATCAATGTGATCATTATGTTTAGTGGTGTTCTCTTTACTCTCTCGTTCCAGCTTCTCTTTCTGTCTCTAGCCTGTTCATGGAAATGAAGGAAAAATATTATTTGGAAATGAGACTTAAGAAATAGAGCGTTAATTTTAAATCCCCCCATGCCTTTATCGCCACTCTTCTACTAATTTCACCAGGATCACATGTCAACACTTCACTGATATGTTAGTTAGTAGAACACCTCTTTCTAGGGCTGTGACTCCCATTAAAACTCCTCTCTCACCAAGATTGTTTATGCAGCAAGAGCTAGACCCCATCTTGATAAGTATTGCGATTTATTAATAGAACAATAATTCTATTGTTCAAACCAAGTAGGTCAGAATTAAGAGACAAAGGCTTCAATAACTAGCTTTATATTCAAGGTCCTTAGACATGTCCTTTTCTGCATAGATGGGTGCCAGAACAATGCTAAGATTTTACCAGTAGTTGTTAAAGTTAAGTGAATTCAATTATACATCTTACAGAAGAGGAGAACTGTTCTGTTTTCATCCAGAACAATGAAAACAATAGTGCTCCATGACACCTTTGTAGAGGTTAAAGATAGGTGAATGGTTTCGGAAGTCTGAATCTCCATTTGAAATCTGTTTCAATGGAGAATCTTTATCTAGAAATCAACTCCTCTTACTGTAGAAGAAAATTCATGGCTTCTGGAAAAAGTGACACAAAATATATGAGAGACTGGGCTTCCTCTAGGACATAGTTCAAGATCATATTTTTATTGTGATAGAAATATTTAGTCCTTTCCAGTAGACCTATATACTAGCATAAAACTAAAGTTAATTCGTAGGTTTCATGAAAGTATGCATCAATGAATACTTATTTTTAAAATAAGAAAAAAGATTATCTAAGTGATTATTTACATCTAAATCAACCTTATCTATAAGTTCTGCATGTGGTTTTGTCCTAACTATATCTAAAATATTCCCCACAAATCATCATCCACAACATTACACTAGGATCTCTCACTCCCAAGAACCTTAATTCCTATGAATTTCAAAACTGAAAAATTTTGGAGCTGTTTCCACCAAATCCCACTCCTTCAACAGAATTCTGTACTGTAACTTGCTGGCATCTGCTGTAAGTATTCTTATGGGTTTTCCATGTCTACATGCCTAGTCATTGTCACCTTCAGAAAGACCTCAAGTAAATTGATGTAAAGCTTCCTGGCAAACAATACTTCCTCTTTCTGATGATGTGATAGAGCTCCAGGAAGTTCTCAGAAGAGCAAAATTAAAGATAGCTGAATTTTTCCACAAATATTTGGGGTCCCCTCCTATATTTCCAGATTTAAAATCACTAAGATTGATGGTCCTCATGCTTCATTTCTCCTTTTCTTTCCCCTGATGACAAACTAACTGCCTTTCACCACAGAATCTTCCCAGGCACACTCTCTGGCCCATCTTGTCTGTTCCTGAATTAACATCCCAAGAATTTCAATGCAGACTCCATGAAAAAAAAATTAATACTTTTATGTTTATGATTTTGAATTTTTCTATGTCTAATCTCATGAGCTTTACATGTGCTCTCGCTGCCAAATTTATCATATCACCTGCACCTGATTTGGGTCCCCGTTGCAAAGTCTGCACTCACTCAGAATTGAGAAGCAGCAGGTGTATGTCACAGGTGGAAAGGAAGTGTGTTCTCTTTGCCGGTTCATGTTTTGTCCATAATTTCCCCTGTTGACCAGAATTTCATCAGCTCTGGAAAGTCCTGAGAGACTTTACTCCCAACTGCACACATGTACGCTGTGACCAGAGGATCAGCCACCTTTTCTCAAGAATATCTTGTTCATCAATTTTCATGGGACTTGATTCCTTTCCTAGTTTGGCCAATAGTTGAAGGATGTTCTCTCAGTCAAATAAAGAAATAGTGTCTCTCAGGGCACCAGGCATTAGAATCCATCTTGTTCTCACACACTTAACAGTAAACTGCACAGTGGGGATGCATAGAATGGGACTCCATCTAATGTCTGAGCAACTTGAATAGCATTATTTCAGGTTTTTTCAGAGAAGGGAAGTCGTATACGTAGCTTCCCTTTCTTATGTTACTGTTGGCCATCCCTGAAAGCCCTAAATAACTTTTAGATGGCACTTTTGTGATGAAAAGGAGAAGGTGTGTTAAAAGTTGGAAGTGGCTAGAAAGATCAGGGCAATATATTTTTTTTTATCAATTTATTGGGGCTCATACAATTCATCACAATACATAGATCAATTGTATAAAACACATCTATACATTTGTTGCCCTCAATATTCCCAAAATTCGCTTGCCTCTTGGGTTCCCGGAATCAGCTCATTTTCCTTTTTTCCCCCTCCCCATCCCTTCCTCCTCCCCTCTCCCCCATGCACCCTTAATAATTTATAAATTATTATTGTATCTTATATTACACTGTCCGGCGTCTCCCTTCACCCACCCTTCTGCTGCCCGTCCCCCAGAGAGTAGGTTATATGTAGTTCCCTGTGATCCATTCCCCCTTTCTACCCCGTCACCCCCTTTCCCTCCTGGTATCACCACTGTCGCCCCTGGTCCTGAGAGGTTCATCTGTCCGAGATTCCCTGCATTTCTGATTCCCATCTGTCCCGCTGTGCAATATTAAGCTTGAAAAACTATAAGAGGAGAAAGGAAATGAGCTAATCACAGTTGGTTTATTTCCTAATTAGAAAGATCAGGTTTGTCTCTCTTTCAGTGTATGAAATACTTTCAGTATTGATGAACCTATAGGGACAGCAAGTAGAATAAGGGTTTCAGGGCGGGGTGGAATGGTGGTGGTGAGGGGTGGGGAAAAGGGCGTGTTAAGGAGTTCAGGTAGGAAAAGAAGATTTGGAAACTGTGGTAGCGTTTGTGTAATACTGCTTGACATGATTGAACTGTGGAGTGATATGATATATACACATACATATATATATATTACTCCCAACAAAAAATAAATTAAAAATATATCTAAAGACAGGGAATGAAAGGGGTTATTCCTTCCTATGAAAAGGTAGGCATAGACATTTTCAACAAGGTCCTTGATCTTAAGGATTTCCTTAGTATTAATTATGTTAAATTTGTAGTTTATCCTAAGTTTTGCTATGCCTTAATATATTTAATATATATTTCTGACTATATGTATGTTTTGTGTTTCTATTTGTTCATTTAAAAATTTATCAATTACAAATAGGATTCATTCATAATCCTTATTCTTTGGGCACACTAACTTAAAGAGTTTTACTGATTCTTTAGGAAAATATATTCATGCTAGATGTATAACTTTAAACCTCATATTGTACGGTAATTATCATTACAGTTACGAGGGACGGGGGGAGTTATATGACCTACTCCAGTTACACAGAGGAATAAAAATCATCAGCATCAGCTAGACCAATTCTTATGAGGGTAAGGTCAGACCTCCCCCAGCCTCCAACCTTCTTTACCTGTTCAAGCACCACCTGTTCCTCCACAGCACTCTCCACTTGTCAGTTGCGTTTGATAAGTCACTGCAATGGTCACACAGAATTCACAGGCAGAACTCACCATTATGGGTTTTGTTGAGGACGCTAACAGGTTACAATTCAGAGAAGCAATGCTCAGGACACAGTGGTTCATTCAGGATAATGTTGCCTCTCCTAAGCTGGCAGGCAGGCCATTCTCTCTAACTCTGAGCTTTTTGTTCTGGCCTCTGCCTTGAGGCAACTTACACAACTATAAATCTCAACCCAGAGGTACTCTTATTTCATGGTCAGCAACCCAGCTCCTCCATTAAGGGCCCAGAGGCAAATCACTCCACAAGATAGACTCTGGCTCAAAATTCTCAGTTTTACTTGCCCAGTGAACCACCGTTGCTCCTTTGCCATCCCTTTGTAGCACAGTTGTCTCCTGGGTCAAGCGGTTGAATAAACTGTTACCTCAAGGTCCAAGAGACTTGCTTCATTTCTGCTTCCACTCTTGGTAGAAATCTTGTCCCTATTTCTACTTCTAGAGAGCAAATTTTGCCCAGTTAATTTTACCCAGACCCATCAGGAAAACAAAGTCATTTGATGGGAGTAACAAAGCCTATGGCTAGAAGAACAATATTAAATAATTCACTGCATTATAACAACACATAAAGTTTATTTGAAATATTTCATTAATGCCAAAATAAAACATTTTTTTTGTCAAGGATTTAATTTTATTTAGATCTGCAATCATGAAAAGAAGGCAAGAAATCCAATGACATATTGGACAAATTGGACAAATCTGCTGCACAAGACCTCTTTAAAGTGTTAATGAGCAAAGATGTGACTTTGAGGACTGTGTTAGTCTGGGTTGACAAGAGATATAAATTTACAGACACTCATATGTGAACAAGAAAGAGCTTTATATACAAGAGCAATTGAATATTGAGAAAATATGCCAGCCCAGTGCAGATCAAGTCCATAAGTCTGATATTAGTTCATATGTCTGATCCTAATCTATAAATTCCTCTTCAGACTCATGCAACACATGCAATGATGCTGAATGCAGGAAGATCACAGGCCAGTGGGTGAAAGTGTTGTGGATCCAGTGGCAGTGGAAGCATCTCAGCACTGACAGGGGTCTCCACATGGCTCCTCCAGCTCTCCAGGGCTCTAGCGTAGTTCCTGTGTCTTGTCAACAGGAATATCTCACTGGGAGTGAGGGTATCTGCCCTCCAAAGAGCTACTTATCTCCTTTGCATCTCCAAATGAGGTCATTAAGCTGTGACCTGATTGGCAGACTAGACTCCACCCCTTCACAAGTTGACAGGAGATTATATGACTGCCACAGACCACCCTTTGTCAATTTGACACTTTTATACAACTCTTTAGCCATATATGGTTTTTAAACAAAACAATAATAAAATCATATCTGTACCTAACAGGATAAAACTAAAATGCATACAATTCAAACTGTGCCACCCTTATTTAAACATAACATTCTATAAGTGAACAAAACAAAATTAATCCATACTTATGTGAATGCCTATACCATAATCCTATAATCCTATGAATATATTCCCCCACTTATGAAAGTTTGTAAGCCAGCCAAGAATGTATTTCTGTCATTCATAGTATCAGAATTCATTTTGAGGAAGAGCATTCTAAAAATGAAGGCTCTTAACATAACTAAGATGTATCATATAAGGTCAAAGCTTTCCTTGTTCTAAGTGAGTCCGCTGTATTTCTTTTAAGACAGTGTTCATCATAGAGTGCAGCCTAGAACAACTGTAAAAATCTCCACTACTCCTTTGACCTCTATATAAGTGGTTCTATACAAAATGTTGTGACTTACATTGTTCACGTATATGTTAAAGATAGTAACCTGTTCATGGATCAGGAAGGAGTTATTCAAATAGAACAAGAAAATACTGCAAAAATCAAGAAAAATGTGTGTCAGGGTTGTATCTCTCAAGAGACTTATTCAATCAATATGTTGTGCAATAATCAGAGAATCTGAATTATAAGAAGAACAACATAGCATCAGAGTGGGTGGAAGACTTATTAACAACCTGCGAAATGCTGAAAGTGAGGACATGAAACATCTGCGATGAACATGAAGGATTGCAGCCTTCCCTGTGCATTATAGCTCAATATAAAGAAAACCCAAACCCTCATCACTGGACGGTCAAATGAAAGGGAGAAAGGGTGGCCATGGTCAGAGAATTTGTCTTGCTTGGCTCCCCAATCAATGCTCCTGGAGTCAGCAGTCAAGAGATCAAAGGATGCACTGCATTGGGTGACTAGCTTTAAGGTTTGGGGAAGCAAGGATGCTACTTTTAGGACTAAGACACCCTCATATTTTCAATCACCTCATATGCATGCGAAAGTTGGACATTGAATAAGAAAAACCAAAGAACACTAAATGCATGAAATCATGGTGCTGGCAAAGCATATGGGAATTACCATAGACTACCCCCCAAAATAAGCAAATCTGTCCTGGAAAAAGTAGGGCCAGAATGCTCCTTAGAAGCAAGGAGCACAGATTTGTCTCACATACTTTGGATGTATTATGAGAGAGATCAGTCCCTGGAAAAGAATATCATGCTTGGTAAAGTAGAGGGTGGCCCAAAAGAGGAAGACCCTTGACAAGATGGATTGACACAGTGTCTGCAAAATGGGCTCAAACATAAAAACCATTGTGAGGATGGCGCAGGACCAGGCAGTGATTTGTTCTGCTGTTTATGGGATCACCATAGTGGGAACCAACTTGATGACTCCTCATCGGCACCCCTAACAATGAGAAACAGAGGCCTGCCTATACTTTATCTCTAGGATACTTAAACCCCCAATGCAGAGTTTGTTTCATTATTTTCTCAATTAATATTTGGTAAGCATTTTGCTTTCCATAAAAAAAATGTTTTTGTAACTTTCTCTTTTCAATCTCCGTTTAATTCTTACATTCTTTCTGATGCAAATTACCCAATGCTTTGCCTCATACAATTGTTGCATCACATAATTGTTGTGTGGATTTTGGAATGTTGGAATTTCTGATTTTGTATTTCTACATCAATCAGTACTTTAGGATAAACTGGGAATACAGGCAAATTAATTTTTAAATATTATCAAAATACTGAAGTGACACACCACCACCCCCGCCCATTCTTATGACAATCCTGTAAGACAGAGTAGAACTAACCCTGTGAGTTTCGAAGAAGTAATCTTCAGGAGAGGAGAAAACCCTGTCTTTCTTCCTGGGAGCAACTGGTGGTTTCAAACTGCAGACCTTGCAGTTAGTACCCCAACTAGTAATCACTACTTCACCAGGGCTCTATAAAATCAAAAATAGATCTTTAAGAGTGGGAGATACCAGAATAATAGATATTGAGCAGCTTGAGAACATTGATGTCACACATGGTCTTGTGAAATTCCCTAAAATCAAGTGCACCCCCACCCTCGGTGATCTATTCTATTTAGAGCTAAATGATACTTCAGAAAATGTTCTCAGTTTAAAGAGATAACTAAAATATGAAAGACTATCTTAATACTTTGAAATATTATCATTCAAATGTTTTTCTTTATCTGCTTAATCAATTATGGACATTGCTTTTTTAAGAGTAGTATCATTTTATGTTTTAACAATGTATACAAGTTACTATTGCTCTTAGAGTGTTGCATAATTACTTATTCATTATACACCTTCTTGAATTATAAATATGTGAGATTTAATTGGAATATTTTTTCCAGATATACATGTTTGCGATTTCCAGACACCTCCCACCCCCATATGGTGATATCCATCAAGAACACGCTCAGGTAACCCAGAGATTGCCCCTCTCTGGGATTTTCAAGGGAATAGGTTCTGTTGGAACACAAAATGCTCACATCTTTGGTCAAAGAGAATTCAAGGGAGACTTAATCCACACAAGAAATCTTTAAATGGATTTCTAAAAGCTGAATACTCAGAATTTGGGCTCTAATAAAATTCTCTTTTTTGATCATGCATTTCATTATTAAAACCCAGAAGGCTATGATGAAAGTGAAAAGCATTAATCCATATTTTGATAATAATTAATGAACTTGATCATTAACAAGTCATAGATCACATGGTTGGTGTGTTTCTTCTGTATTAACTTAGCTGACATCTGCCTTAGATGGCTGCTTCCTTTAAGACAAGACTTTAAGGGTACAGACCCTGTTCTTTCTGATAAGCAGGCCCCATCTGATTTCCTATAGCACCCTTTTCTTCAATGATCACTTTCTGAGGGATAGTATCAAGCAGAGCTACATCATAAAAATGAATTGTTCTTAGAGTAGGGCATATGGTTACATATTCCAAATTCATATGTATATCTAAGGCCGACATTTATCCCTGGTCCACTTTAAAGACAATGTTTCCAACTTTTTAAGAAATAGTATAAGTACTCTCCATAATACATTTGATAATTCTAATAATAATAATATCATTAATCTAGCCAATGGTACAGAATTTTAGATACTAGTGAGAAAGAAATATATATATTCCTTTATATATAAATAATATATATGAGAGCTTTATATATACTTATATTTACATAGATATATTTATGAGAGAATTTTAGACTAAAATACATAAACTGTTGAATTATAAAAATTAGAAACTGAAGTGATTGAACCCACCTTGCTAGGGCTTTGTCTATCTCAGAGAAGGCGATTTAACTTCTGTGGTTGGGTAAAGTAGGAAAGGGCAGCCACCCTGGAGGAAAATGCTTAACATCCCTCACATAGATGCCCAATGGGTGAATCCATTTTATATTACAAGGTTGATCTTGCAGTTTTGACAGAATTTATATTCCAACCTTTGCAAGTTAAGCCCCATATTACAGGCTACTTGGATTTTTAGATTTTGGCTTTTCTAAGAGTATACCATTTTTCATAGTTCACATCAGAAGGATTCCATTTGGAAACCCCACTAAGTAAACTGAACGCTACCTTAAGCATACGTGTTCCAGATTAAAGGGACTGAAAGACTGCTTTGGCATTGAAGCTGAAACAAGCTAGGTTAAGAAGAAGCAGATGGCAGTTATTTCAAGGTAATGAATTCTGAAGTCATTTTATTTTGGTTCAACTCTCTTGTTTTTTTGGTTGTCCAATGTGTTAGTCTGGGTACTTTAGAGAAACAAATCCACAGAAATTCATATATATAAGAGAGAGTTTTATATAAAGGTTAAGTGTGGATCAAGAAAACATCCCAACCCAGTGCTGCCCAAGCCCACAAGTCCAACATTAACCCATATGTCCGACAGCAATCCACAACGTCCTCCTCCATCTCACAAAACACACACTATGATGCTGACTGCAGCAGGACAGCCGATTCGGTGAACGTGTAAGCATCTCAGCGCTGCCAGGGTTCTCCACTCGACTGCTCCAGCACCTAGGGCTGCATCTGGGTAGGTCCATGTGGCTTCTCCTTGGGGATGTCTTGCAGGAAGTTAGCCTTGCCAGCCGAAGCAGGGAACTGGCACAGTCAGCTGCACCCTGGTCCTACCATCACAAAGCAAGAGACCCGAGAACTAGAAAGTGAGACTCACCGAGCCTTTTATCCCTTTGCCCTTCAATTAACCCCACATGTGTTTATTGGCTAGATTGGCACAATAAACAACCTCATCCAATAATTGGCAACTTTAGACCATCGTGCATTTCCTATTTTCTTTGCTTTTTGTTACATGGCTTCAGTCTGCAGACATAAGTTTGCTGTAGTGAATGAGCATTATTGAAATTGTTGCCGTGTGTCAAACCCTCATAATTTTCTTAAGGAAAGCTTTTAATGAGATTATTGAAAAAACTAGCCGAACAATGGACTCAGATATCAATCATCATGAACTGGTGCTAAAGAGGAAACACAGAACATTTCCAGTACTCCAGGAAGTTTTCCCTTCAGTTCTGTTTCCAGTAAATGCCTGCTACTTAGCACTCTCTTAAAGGAAAACCCACATTTCCTTCACTGTAGATGAGATTTTCCTGTTCTAAAACATCATATAAATGGAGTCATAAAATATGTATGTTGTGCTCAGATTGTTTCATTCACCAAAATAACATTTTAGTTATTATTGTTATTGGGTGTCTTACTAATTTGTCTTTTATAAAATGTCTGATCAATCATTTTGCTCATTTTCACTGGGTTGTTGAAATTTTAAGGTCACTGGCTGATGAAAATGATTTACATACAGAATAATAACCATAGCTTCTGAAAATAATTCAAACTTACCTGTCACTCTACGGGGGAAAATATCTGGTGATGTGCACCTTTAAAGATTACAACATAAAAATCGCTCAATTCTACATGAAATACATGAGGTTGCCTTCATGCAATAACAATGAGCTTGATTTTTAATTTTTATTTTATTATTGAGTTTTAAAACCAATACATATAATTTTATATGTAGTAAATTTGAACATGAATATAAAATATATAGATTATATAAATATCGATAGAATGCGTAAATGTAAAATATGTAGATGAATATATACAATTACTGGTATATAAATGTATACAAAATTTAAATTTAAGACACGTCATATGCCTGATATTTGCCTTATGCCTAATCTCCTAGTGTATGGTTTGCTTTTTCATTTTCTTAACAGTGTACTTGTGTTGATGTCGATATAATGGATAAAATTAGCACCTCAGTGGTGAAAAAAGTTCACACACTCAACTGGTAACCAAAAGAAATATCAGAAATTAATTTTTAAAACTCAGTTAATGAAAACTTTATATAATATTTTTCTATTCTGACACTCATGAACTCACTCTGAGTCTTAGTGATGTCTGTGTCCTGACATCATTATATAAGAGAATCATATGGAATACTGGTAACCATTTTAATATTATTTTGTTATACAGATATAACTTAGCATAAAGCTATCCAAGTCACATAAATTTACTGATAGAATGCAGTTTATTTTCTCATGAAGTGAGGAAATACAGGTATCAAGACAGTGTTTCCACATAATTGTATAGACTGCCAGAGAGCAATCCATAAAGTAAACAATCAAATAATGGTTGATTATATAAATATTAAATGTATATTTATACCATGATACATTATTGATTATTAACAATGAATAAACTTACATCACTAATATAACTAACTAGAAAGAAAACAAACTTAAATTGCATGGAACCAAATATATAAATTCATAAACCGACAAATGTACTAAATTTAGTGATGGATGGTTACATGGAGAAATTCAAGGAAATAATATAGTAATTATCTCAGGAGAAGTCAGGAGTTTCAGACATAATAGTAAACTTATATGCTTTTAGATACTAAAACCAAACCCCAGTACTCTTTCAATTACCTCTAACTCATGGTAGCCCAGTGTGTGTGTCAGAGTGAAAACATGTCCCAGAGGGCTTTCAAGTTTGTGGCTTTCAGAAGTAAATTTCCATAATGAGGTAGTTAGTTTATTGTGCCAACCTGGCCGATAAACACATGTGGGGGTAATTGAAGGGCAGAGGGATAAATGGCTCAGTGAGCCTTGCCTTTTCAGTTCTCGGGTTTCTTGTTCGTGATGGCCTGACCAGAGTGCCGCTGCCTTAGCCAGTTCCTTGCTTCAGCTGGCAAGGCTCACTTCCTGCAAGACATCCCTGAGGAGAAGCACATGGATCTACCCCGATGCAGCCCTGGGTGCTGGAGCAGCCATGTGGAGACCCCTGCCAGCGCTGAGATGCTTACACATTCACTGATTCGGCTTTCCTCCTGCAGTCAGCGTCATCATGTGTGTTTTGTGAGACAGAGGAGGACTTTGTGGATTAGTGTCAAACATATGGGTTAATGTTGGAGGTGTGGGCTTTGGCAGCACTGGGTTGGGGTGTTTTCTTGATGTGCACTTATGTATATATGTGCACTTTCCTTGGTGTGCACTTTACATAAAACTATGAGTGTGTATGGATTTGTTTCTCTAATGTACCCAGACTAACACATGCCTTTGTTCTGGGGTGCTTCTGGATGGATGGATTTGAATCTCTTTTTTCAGTACTTAAGCCCAGTATTTAGACTGTTTGCACTATGCAATAACTCCGAGTTTTGAATAGTAGCAATGATACATTTTTTTCACCTGGAACTTGTTATATGAATACTAACTTTATACAATTTATTTTTACTTAGATTTATGTTAATTATGAATTAAGAAATGTAGAAAACATTGATGCAGTAATTGAGATATTTTTATTAAATATTTTCAATAAATTAGTACAATGGAAATCATAAATTCTCAACTTATTTCTATTTTCTACAGAATGATTTACTTCTACATTATGTGTTGTACAGTTTTCTTTCCAATATAGAGCTAAGTGATAAGTAACTCCTGGTACATAGGGACAAGCCAAAATTAGAACAATATCGTTGTGAATTGTATCATAGAAGACTCTATTCATGATTTGGTTATACAACCAAGGGCATTGGGTATATGATGTTTTCTTGAAAGTCTTCTTGAATAATAGGTAGCTGATATTTAGCTCAAATCATTTCCCCCCAAAAGTGCATAGTTGTGGAAGTTACGCCTTTTCTCTATATTTAGATTATTACTTAGAAAAAAGTATTTTTCCTAAAGGCACACTGGTGCTCAAGAAGTGCTTTTAGAAGAAAACATTTTCAGGACATGGTCACGAATTTCTTTTGTCTTCATCCCATACACTATAGGGTTGAGAAATGGTGGGACTAACAGGTAAAGGTTTGACAAAAGAATGTGAACATAAGGTGGTATGTGAGAACCAAACCGATGCGTGAAGAAAGAAAAGAACGCAAGAAGGTAGAACTGAAGGAAGACACAAATGTGGGCAATGCATGTATTGAAGGCTTTGAGTCTTGCCTCCTTCTGGGGCAGTTGAAAGACAGTGATGAAGATCTGAACGTAGGATAAGGTGATGAAGATGATGTCAAAGCCTAGGATGCTGAAGGCAACAAATAAGCCATACATCTTATTGACTCGAATATCTTCCACAGCAAGCTTCACAAGGGCCATATGCTCACAGTAAGAGTGAGAGATAATTGTAGTTTTGTACAGTGTAAGACGACATTTGATGAGCACTATGCATGGCACTATAAGAACGACAGCCCTGAGTGCCACCCCAACTCCTATTTGAGTCAGTAGCTGTTGTGAGAAGATGGTGGAATGTCTCAATGGGTCACAAATGGCCACGTAACGGTCCAGGGCCATTGCAAGTAGGACACCGGATTCAATGGCCTGAAATGAATGAATAAACCACATTTGCAGAAGACAGGCTTCAAAATAAATTTCTGGCAAATGAAACCAGAAAATGCCTAGCATTGTGGGAAGAATACAAGTGCTAAGGACCACATCGGTGGCCCCCAACATAGCCAAGAATATGTACATGGGTTTATGGAGGCTGCTTTCACATTTGATTAAAGCTATGATGATGGAATTCCCAACCACAGCAATGATGTACATGACAGAAAATGGAATCCCAATCCAACACTGTACTGACTCCAGGCCAGGGATTCCAATTAGTGTTAGTACAGGGGGCATGAAGACTGAGCCATTGATTGTGAACATGGTAATTTGGTCAGTAGAATCAAGTCTTGATATTGCTGTTTCATTCGCTAATCCCTGTGAAGATTTGAAAAGTGTTAAAAAATAAAAGAGATTAATTTATTTTAGACACAAATGTTTCAGTTAGGTTGTGAGTGTATTATCTCTTAAACCCCAAAGATACTTCTAGTTTGCTATTTTCTTTCCAAAATGTCACTGAGCACCCACAAGTCAGGGTTCCTATTGTTTCTTTATTAACTTTTAATGAACAAAATAAAATCTATTTGATGGCTCTTTTCTGCCCATAATAACTGTCCAGACAGATGCTATTCATCTCATGTCCCTTAATCATCACTTATACTTTTATATCCACTATCTTAGCTATCTAGAACTGCTATTGCAGAAATATTGTGAAATTATTGCTCTAACAAATATAAATTTATTCTTTCAAAATTCAGAATACCTAACTCAGTGTATCAGCTCAAAGGTAAAGTCTTCCTCTCTCTGTTGGCTTTGAGGAAATATCTTTGTCTGCTTTCAACGTCTGTGGGGCTAACATTCCTTGGGAATCTACTTGTGTCTTGACATCAATGTTCTCTGGGATCTAGGAGGTTCTCAACACAAGTCCCAAGATTTATCTTCTTTCTTGAGGTGTTGAGTTCCCTCATTATCTGCTCATTGTTTGGTCTCTTTTATTTCTCATAAGAGACTGAGTGGAGATACAACTTAATCTTAAGCATTATATCCCACCTGATTAACAAAACTACCTCTAATACTGCCTGATTAATATGATAGAAGTTAAGATTTAGAACACAGGATATTTGCATCAGGTCAAAAAATGGAAGTTAGTAATATAATACTGAGAGCTCTGACTTTGCAAAGTTGACATATTCTTTGGGGAATCAAAATTGCAATCTATAACATCTACCAATTAGAACTGGGATAAGTAATTTTATACAGAGTCAATATGCTTTAAGAATTAGAATAAACTTAGACTACATGTAAAGAACTCATAATGATGATAAAACATTCAATGGAATCAAAATCAGTAGAGAAGAGTAACTGAAGTTGTTTTCTTTCTTTCTTTTATAATCTTTAGATAATGTGCTCATCATCGTTTTCTTGGGCTGCTGAAGTTCAGCACTTTGAACCAGCAGTGGCTGCACATGAAAAAGACGAGGCTTCTACTCCCATAAAAAGTTAGCCTTGGGGAACCTACAGAGGCATTTCTACCCTGCTCTATAGGGTGGCTATGAGCTGGCATGATGTTGAGGACAATAAGATGGGTTTTGTTTTTTATGACCCAGTCCTTCATCAATAAAGCTCTCAGAAATATATACTGTAAATGTTTACAGGAGCATATTGCCTCTCTCTTTCTGTCACAGAGAGGCTGGTCGGTGGGCTTGGACCACTGACATTTTGGTTAGCTGTCCACTGTTTCACCCACAGCACTATCTAATAAATGTGTGTTAACTATCTTGACTTATTTTAAGAAATTTAAACAGTTTAGATTATTTTACTAGCATCTGATACTAACATTGAATGCAAAGTGCAGTGCCATAGAGTCAAATCCTCGGACCATTATAGAGTTTCTGAAGTTGTAAATATTTACAGGAGCAGACAGTCTGACTTTTCTCACTCAGGGTGGTTCATAAGTTTGACAGAAAACATTCCAGTTAGCAATTTAATGCTTACATGATAGTGCAATCAATACTGACATTATTACCCCATTATTTTACTAAAAATAACTAAGACTTCCACTGCTATAGATAAATGTATTTCTACCCAAATTCCTTGTCATATTGCCCATAAAATCTCTATCTCTGGGAGAATATTCATGAAATTTAGATATATGCATTCAGTGCCAGTAGAGTATAACTAAATAAGACTGGATTGTACTGATGGCATAAAAATTTTAATTAACGTGTTAGATTATGATGAAAACTTCTCTCATTTTTCCTTTTCAGTTCCTCAAATAGATCTCATATGCACCCTGTAGTATTTGTACTTTATATGATATCTACCTGAGGACTTACCACCTTTCCAATAGCATATCATCTATGCATTGGTCAATAACCTAGACAACTTTATTAGAATAACATTTTGCTAAATTGAATGTTCTCCTCAGGTTACAAGTCGTAAAGACCCTATGCATAACAGTGAGGGAAGTGCTGCCGGATGCTCCATTTTCACAGCTGTGGGGCTTGCACTCTGTGTTGCAGCATTGGAGTCACATGTGTGCCTGGAGAACATGTGAGTGACAGCACACATGGGGCATGTCTGCACTTACTCAGAAAATGAAAGCTCAGACAGGACTCCAGTAAGCAACCACGTACATAATAAATAGAAAACCATCCCTTCCTTCTAACAGACCATTTTAGACTGTCCTTTAAAACACCTTTAAATTATGCTGCAGCCTGAAAGATAATGAGAAGATATCATATTTTCCTTCCCAGTATTTTTCCATTTTCAATTTCCTTAAGACCTACCTGATATTTTATGAGGAAAGATTTTTCTCATCTTCTAAATGATTGGCATTTTAGGCTAGACAGGTGATTTGTGATTTTCAAACCACTCTGTATTGGTTGGTACCTGTTCAATAGCAGAGTTTGTTTGATTTTGTTTATGGTCATACTCACTGGGTGCCAGTAGTGCTCATCAAACTTGTGACATTCAAAAGAATCTGTATCATCTCTAAATGTCACCTAGAGGAAGGGTGTGTGATGATGGGGCTTTAAACAATAGTTGGTTCCTACCCATGTGTCTTGTGGCATATCACACAACCAAACCCTCTGCCAGTGAGCCAATCCAGACTCATTGTGTTCCTAGAGAGTAGGGTTACTGCTTTGTGTCTCTGAGACTTTGATTTTTAAGGGAGAAGACAGTTTTAGCTTTCTCTTGCTCAATGACTGGTGGACCTCAATGTATGACCCACAATGTATGACCCACAAGACTCCTCATAGGGGCAGAAACTCAATTGGATAGGAATTCATGAGTTGTTCTACCTTTAGTGAAACGACAGGATCCCTGGTGGCACATTGCTTAAGCACTCATCTGATAACTGTTGGGTCAGTCATCAAAGACATCAAATGTTCCACAAATGAACTATTTAGCTATTTTTTCTATAGAGATTTGCAGCCTTGGAAACCCAATTGTGCAGTTCTATGTAGCGGAAAATCCTACTGACAAAGGGGCTAAGTGCTATTCTGTTAACCCCCTAGCCACTAAACAAAAGTAAACAGACCGAATATTAAGTTCCTTTTCTAAGTCAAAAAATTACAAATTGGTGGAAGGAGTGTGGTATTAATTTGTTTTATAGGAATTATTTCAGATTATTCCCAAGCAATTAGAGATTAATGTCCTAAATGTCCAACTCTTCCAACATACTATTCTGCCCCCATCCCACCCCCTTACTCCTCCTTGAGAATATTCCACTATGTCCCTGGATTTTATACAATGTCCCACAGACACTCACAAAGCTTTAAGGACGTGTCTCACAAGTTGTTTTCTGTTCAGTCCCAAATCCTAAAGTCACGCAGAACAAAGCCAAAAATGCAGACTCAGAGCCAAAAGCCAAGAATGTCCAAAAGCCACAGGTCTTCTTGCTTCTTCGAGGCTCACACAGGAAATAGAACTGTGGCTTTTCAGGTGGCATGGCAGAACTGCACAGTTGCCCCAGCATTTATACATCATCCCAGGGAAACAGAGGGCGGGGTCGAAAGCCACACCTTCTAGTCATGCAATCTTAAAGATGTCCCTCAGGACACAAAGGGTATGGCTTTGCTCACTTCTTTCTCTAAAGTCAGTCTTAATCCCATCCTCATACTGTCCATTAGTATAGTAGAGAACACCCTCCAAAAGAGGATACAGCCAAAGCCATGGGGTCTAGAATTATAACACATCACTTATGAAGTGATGACTATAAGAGCCATATCAATTGTCTACAAATGAAGGAACAATACTCAAAAATTCAATCTGGTAAACGGTGTAAAGTACATCAAGGATAGACTTTAGGGAACCTTGTTAGAAAGCTATTGAGATGTGTATGAGGCTAGATTATGAAACAATACAGCAATATTAAGGAGTCTAATTGGTGCTGCGGGTTAAACCCACAGCATCTCTGTGGAGAAAGATGAAGCTTTTTCTTCTATGAAGAGTCACAGTCTCAGCAATCCCATGCAGGGTGCTACGAGGAGCGAGTGCTTCAACAGCAGTGGGGGCTGTGGGGGCGACATTGGAGGATTCTCAGAGTCCAAATCTGTGGGATGAAGTGACTCAGACTGAAAGAAATTGAGAGGTGAGACGAAGATTCTTCTTGGACTGAGGATCTTAGGACTGAGTGGCAAATGTCAAGTAGGGAGGAACATTGTGGAGATATATATATATCTATATATATATATATATACACACACACACACACACACACAAGGTGGAGGAACACTTTACTCAACCTTTCAAATAAATGAGTCATGAAAAGTGGCCTGGGTATTTTCATCTTCCTAAAACTCCACTATGATTCCCATAAGGGGTCTCAGGGAGGAGATGAGCCAGTCAGGGTGCGATGTAACAATGATGAGAAATACAACTTTCCTCTAATTCCTAGGTGTTTCCTCCCCGCTCCCACTACCATGACTCGAATTCGACCTTGCAGGTCTGGTTAGACCAAAGGATGTATGCTCGTACAGATAGGAATTGAAAATCCAGGGAATCCAGGGCGGATGAGCCCTTCAGGACCAGTGGTGTGAGTGGCGAAACAGGGAGGGTAAAGGGAGAATGGGTAGAAAGGAGGGAACCGATTACATGGAACTGTGTGTGACCTCCTCCCTCGGGGACAGACAACCAAAAAGTGGAGAAGGGAGACGTCGGACAGGGCAAGATATGACAAAATACCAATTTATAAACTATCAAGGGCTCATGAGTTAGGGGGGAGCGGAGAGGGAGGGGGAAAATGAGGACCTAATGTCGGGGGTTTGGGTGGAGAGAAAATGTTTTGAGAATGATGTACAAATGCGATTTACACAATTGATGTGTGTATGGATTGCGATAACACTTGTATGAGCCCCTAATAAAATTTAAAAAAAAGAAATATTATACAGTTTTTAAAGGTCAGCCAATGTGCACTATGTACAAATTTGAAAGTCTCTTTGCTTTTTACCATCTGTAATATTTATCATGTAGCCTCTGTCTCAGACACTCTAGTGACATTGAACTCTCTGTTATTCTGTGAATATCTGCCACCTTGCAGGCAGCTCCAAATGTCAGATTGGAAACTCTACATGGAATCTCAAATGGCCTTCCTCTTATTTTCTCAAGAAGAGAGCTCTCCAAGGTCCAGTGGAAGACATTGGTCACAGATTATATTGGTTCATTGTACAAGTGTTAAGCCAGACAGAGTTGAAATCCTGGAACTGCCATTGCCAGGATTTGCATTTTCTTGAACAAGTTTTAAAACTGCAATGGGCATCAATTTCCTCATTAGTAAAATAAGGTTTAAGTACAGTGTTAAAATAAGATACAGCTAAATACATTACAGGATGATTTTTAAAACTAAATGAAATAATCCATTTCAATAATATAGTGATCATGACATGAATTAATTGGTTAATAAATGCCAGCTATTAATCCAAAGAAATGTGCTTTCTTCTCTCTAAGATATAACCAGATATTTGATGAGACAATTATTATTCCTTCTGAATAATTTTAGCTGAAGCATGTGAAATTTCTGAGCCTTTTAAAAATGATCTTTTCATGAATTTATCAACTCAGGCACCATTTTCTAGATATCTTATTATTTTTCATCTTACCTGTAATATTTATCACGCAGGATTTTATTACATGACCAAGAATTATTCTGCAGGGGCATAAAATAATAGGAGACCCAATCTTTCTTGAAGCTGAACACTCAGCTACTGTAGGATTCTGTTGTTTTCTGCAACCTGACATCACATTGGCTTACATGGAATATGAATTACTGATGAAACCTACGTGGTGCAAATGGTCAATGTGCAAATACTAGCTGACAGGTTTGGAGTTTGATAGGTGTCAAGAAAACAGGCTGAGTTATTGGTTTTTGAAAGCTCAGAATCTTTAAACCTTCATCAAACAGTTCTATTTTTCACACATGAGATCTCCAGGAGCTGAAATAGACCAAGGGCAACAAATCAAAACAACATAGAATCAACCATATATTTTCCCACTGTAAGTGCAGAATCCTTACCCCAACAATTTACCAGGGATTTCCAATGGAAACACAGGTATTTGTCATAAAGTGCGGTTTTTCTTTCTTGGATGTTCCAGACAATCAAAAATGAATGTTTTGTAGTCTGTGATGTTCTTTTGGGATTAATTTTCACCATTCCCTGGTACGCCTTAGGTCCATCTGGTGTGAAGGAAACTAGAATTCAAAGTCAGCTTCCTTTTTAAAATACCTCAGAGATTACAGTGTCCAAACAAGTGTCCAGAACAAGCCACTGACATTTATTTACCAAAATAATAAGCCATTGAGGCTCATCAAGGCATATTGAGATATTCATAAAAATCAGATAAACAGATGCTGACAGAAAAACCAAGCAGCATAAAAGGGCTGACTGCATTCCAGGATCTCAATCATCTGACACTCCTAGCTTTTCCTGCATGATCCTTGGTGACACAAATCTTTCTTGTATCTTAACCAGCTCTCCCCCAAGTGCCTCTGTGATGCTCAGGCTTCTGAGATAGTTATATGTATTTTCAAAAATTATAATATCAATCACAGTGTCTATATCAACTTCCCCCACTTAGTGGGTAACTGACATTTTTGGACTAGATATAATTATGAAATGTATTTCATAATGTTTTCATGTAAAAAATAATGTAAATTAATCACGCACATTCAGCATAATGCAAGAAAAGAAGTCTGACCGTGATCATTGCATCTGAAAGAAAGCATGAGTTCCGTAGGAATCGTACTTCTTTGTCCTGTGCCGTTGGTTCTGAGTTGAAGATTAGACTTTCAACATTTTTTCTAATGCTGCTTTAAGAGAATTTCTTTTACACCTATTATACCACAGACTGTCATTTTAAACAAACACAGAACTTCTTATAAAGATAAAGCAAAAGCAAAATTATTTATCTTATTAGAAAATCATAGTGAATGAGGGGAGTGCAGATTGGGGACCCAAGACCCATCTGTAGGCAACTGGACATCCCCTTACAAAAGGGTCGCGGGAGGAGATGGACCAGTCAGTGTGTAGTGTAGTAACAATGAAACATACAACTTTCCTCTATTTCCTAAATGCTTCCCTCCCTACCCCACCCCCCAATCAGGATCCCAATTCCACCTTACAATTCTGGCTAGACCACAGGATGTACACTGGTACAGATAGGAATTGGAAACATAGGGAATCCAGGGTGGATGATCCCGTCAGGACAAGTGCTGAGAGTGGCAATTCCGGAGGATGCAGGGAGGGTGGGGTGGAAAGGGGAAACCAATTACAAGGATCTATGTACAACCTCCTCCCTAGGGGATGGACAACTGAAAAGTGGGTGAAGGGAGACATCGGACAGTGTAAGATATGACAAAATAATAATTTATAAATTATCCAGGGTTAATGAGGAGGGGGGAGCGGGGAATGAGGGGAAAAATGAGGAACTGATGCCAGGGGCTTAAGTGGAGACTAAATGTTTTGAGAATGATGAGGGCAACGAATGTACAAATGTGCTTTACACAAGTGATATACGTATGGACTGTGAGAAGAGATGTATGAGCCACCAATAAAATGATTACAAAATAATAATAAAAATAGGCTTTCAACATTTTAATGTAACAGATTTTTATAAAATTTACATGTAATCATATACAGACTAGGAAAAAATAACAGCATATGAGTGAAGAATAACGAGAAGAAGATTCTCAATGAGATGGATGGAGACAGTGGCTAAAATAGGCTCAAGAATAGCAACAATTGTCTTTGATGAATCCCAAAATTTGACTTCTGATTTGGGGGCAGTACTTGGAACCTCATCTGAACTGGTTGGGGGATGTTCACAAAGGTCCACAGTAAGACCTGGAATTATTTATATGGTTTTTTTTTGTTAATTTTTTATGTCTATCTATATAAGATAAACAGGACAAGCAATCCCAAGGTGACAGCAATGGGATCAACAGGGGGCGGGGGATGTGGGGGAGGTCATGTGAGAGGAGGAGATGAGGGGATGGGAATGGTGAGCCGACATGCCAGGGACAGGGGAATAGCAAGGGATCTAAAATTGATTGTGCAGAGGATGTAGTGAGGTAACTGGTGCTGTTTGATCAATTGAGACATACACATGAGGAATTGTTGAGAGGCTAACGATGGGTGAACATGATAGTCGGGATGGAGGAAAGGAAAAAGAATTAGAGGAAACAATAAGGAAGTAAACATTATATATATAGGAATAAATATAGATAAATATATGTTAAAGTATATGTATTTATGTTTGTGTGTATAGATATATCTCTCTATATAGATATATATATAGGAAACAGATGGACTTTGGGCCTCTATTTATATCCTACCGCAGTACAAAAATGGTTTATTGTAATAATGTGACAATGTATGATACTCACCTTCCTGACAAGATTGCTGAAGACATCAGCATATGTGGTGCCCGGCTATCAAAAAATATAGCATCTGGGTCTTAAAGTCTTGAAGTTAAACATGTGGCCATCTAGCAGGGAAACAACAAAGCCCACATGGAAGAAGCACACCAGCCTGTGTGATTAATGAGGTGCTGACAGGAATAGATATCAGAAGTTTGAAAACAAGCAATAAAATTGATGTGAAGGAGCAGAGGCAAAGTCGAGACCCAATGCCACCTGTGAGACAATTGTACAGTCCCTCACAGAAGGGGCACACAGAGGTACGATATATCCAGGGTGCAGTAGAACACTGATAAAACACTTAACTCTCCTCTAGTCCTTTAAAATTTCCTCCTCCTACTATTATGGCCTTAGTGTTACCTCACTAATCTTGCTAGAACTGTGTATGTACATTGGAAAAATTAAGTTCTTTCAATGCATGAAATCCAAGATAGATAAACCTCTCAGAAACAGTAATGGGAGTAATGATTCCCAAAAGGGATGGGAAGATGGAAAAGGGGTGGTGGTGGGAGGGGGTTTACCAAGGAGTTCAAGAACAAGGAAGATGTATTGAAAATGCTTATGGCAGCAATTGTACAACTTTGCTTGATCTAATGGAAATATGGATTGTAATTGTATATATAAGAATTCCTAATAAAGTGTTTAAATAAAAAAGGAAAATAAAAGAAGAGTTGTCCAATAATAATCATAAAAAAGAATAGCATCAATTGTGAGGATAGAGCAAGATTGAGAAATGCTTCATTTAATTATACATTAAATGGGACCTCCCTATGGGGGGGCTGACAAGATGGAACAACTTGGAATGAATTCAGTGATGTGCCTGTGTCAACTCATACTTTCTTAAAGATACTGATTCTTTGCATCTCTTCCCAATTCTATTTAGTGGATAGCTTAAAATCGGCCATTTTGTTCTTGTTGGCCCTCTAGTCAATTCCAATTCAGAGTTGACCTGTGCAGAGAAATGCCCCAAGGAATTTTCAAGGCTGTAAATTGTTATAGAAGCAAATTGCTATGCCTTATTTCTAAGAAAAGTTTGTGGTTTTGAATCACTGACCTTTTAGTTAGTAGCCCTGTGCTTTAAACTCTGAGTCTCCATGGCTCTTCAATTAGCCATAGATGAATGTTTATTTGAGAAAAGTCTGTAAATGATTCAAAGTAGGGTGGCTACCAACTCAGGTAAAATCCAAAAAAGACAGCTCTTTGTACTTTAGTCAAATCCATCTCATAGGGACCCTACACATTGCAAAGTTGAACTGCATGAAAAATAGAACTGCTGTCTCTCATGATTATGGCCTTTAAGAAGCAGATTACCAGGCTGTTCTTTTGAGACACTTTTGGGTGGATTCAAGCTGCCAACCTTTCAGCTAATAGCTACAGAGATGGACATAAAATGGAAATAGTTTGACTACTGTGATAGGTTTACTGTGCCAACCTGGCCTATAGGAACATGTGGGATTAATCAATCAGGTCACAGTTTGATTGGAGGGCAAAGAGATAAATAGAACTGTAAGGCTCACTCCTGTCTCTCTTGCTCTCTGGTGATCAGAACAGCATGCTAATTCTCTGCCTCAACCTGTGTGCTGCACTACCTGTGGCCAAAGCAACCTGTGGATTGTGGATTGTGTTGCTAGAGCTTGAGGTTCCTTTGAGATGTGCTTCACCTCCCTGCTGTTGCATATATACAGTACATACTTGAATTTGAGTTTGCAGACTTGTAGTGTTTCTGGTTGGGGATCAGAAAGCCTGGTAAAGAGCTGGACCAGTGCCAACGAACCACACACCATCTGATCCTGGTAAGTATATTGTAGGTCACTTGGCTGGAGCACTCCTCATGACAGCTGGGATCAAATGGTTGGGGGAGGGGGAGAGGGTGCTCTCTGCTAAGTGGTTACCATGTGGATCAGGGGATCTGACAGAGGGATGAGACTTACTGATGGGAAGGGCTGCACAGGAGAGGGGAGGGGGAACTGTCACCTTTGGGGGAATGTAAGGGGCTGTCTTCCAGGAGGGGGGAGGAGTGAGTGAGGATGCTTTGGGAGACATTAGTGGGGAGTGTCTTTAGTGGTGTACAGCAGCTGGGCAATATTGAACCAGGGTGACTGGGGGATCCCTGGGAACCCAGGCTGGGTGTCTTGGACTGCTGGGACACTGAATTCTGTATCTGGGTGCACAGCATGCTCCAGAAGCTGCACTGGTGAGACCTCATGCAGAAAATCCACTGGGTGAACTGGACTCTACATCAGACTCCATTGGGACCTGAAGACTTAAGTCAGCAAATAGACGGTGTCTGAGGAAGCAGAAGACAGCCATGCCAAGAATGGTGCACTCTTGGTTGGAGGACAAACAGGTATGTTTTCAAGGCTACATCAATGCCCTGTATAGTATATTAAGATATGTATTATTCTGGAAATCCTGTGACAGACATTCGTTTTGCTTATGATTATTCATATTAGGGTATAACTCCCTAATCGCATCGCCATTGGAAGTCACCCTTTTGATGATGTGTTATTTGTTTTTCTGTTTGTTGGGTAAATGAAACCCAAGGACGTTGAACCTATAGGGAAAGAAAATAGAGCAAGGGTTTGGGGGAGGAGGGGAATTTAGGGGACTGGGGATGATGTCAAGGAGTCCAGGCAGGAAAAGTATGTTTGGTGACTGATTATGGAAGAAATTGTACAATTCTGCTTGATGTGATTGAATTATGTAAAGATATAACACATATAATTAGATTAAAATGTAAGGAAACCTGATGGTAAAAATGTTGCACATTGTTGCTAACCAGAAATGGGGAGTTTGAATCCACCTATTAGTTCCACAGGGAAAAGACCCTGAGTTTTATTGCCATAAAAATTTATAGTTAAGAAAACCCTAGAGACCAATTGCATTATATCTCGTGGAGTTACTATGAGTTGAAATTGACACAAAGCCATTCAACAACAATATTCTATAACATTGTGATTGTTTTGATATCAGCATTTGTTGCAGGCTTCCAAAAGTATGCTGGAATGTAAAGAATAATGGGTACATTTCAGAACCTCTGATCTGTTCTCAGCCTCTTACATATGCTATATTAACTGTAGTTGTGTTAGGCATGGTTCTCTAGAGACACAAAACCAGGACACTAATGATATTAGATAGATAGATAGAGACATAGATTTATACAGCAAGGATGATTATAAAAGCTGATTGGTCCACACAGCAGTACAGAGGGCTCAGTTCAAATCACTTTCCTTTTGCAGTACATGAGATCACTATAAGTCCGGCCCAAATCGACAGGAACTAAAAAAAGAACAGCTCTTTACTTAACAACTGTCTCATTATTTGATAATTTCTACTCATGACAATAATAAAAATCTTCAATCCCACTCTGTCACATAGCTTTCTGGTAGTAACTAAAATGAATTGTGTGGAGAGACAATAACAATGACTGTAATTATTAAGCTTACTTGTCATATTGGTTCCACCATAGTTTCAGTTATACAATAATGTAATTTGATTGTTATAGATTGCAGCTTGAGCTTGAAGCTGGTGGATCAAGTAATACAATGATTTGGGCACTTTAGAATAAATTTTATGGTATTTAAATTGAATCTTAAATTTTAATAAAGAAAAAAATTCAGGCATATTCCACAAAGATATAAGCTTTAGAACATGAGTAAACTTAAAGACTGTCCCCGATTCTTACAGCACAGTTTACTATAGCAAAAAGCAACAAACAGCCAAAATTCCCATCATTAGAAAATTAAAAAAAAAAACCCTCTGGTACATTCACACCATGGAATACTACGTATCCCTAAAAAATAAATGAAAGTGTGAAACAACTCATGACATGGAGGGGCCTGGAAACCCTTATGCTGAGTGAAGTTAGTCAATCACACAAGGACAAATACTGTATGAGTCTACTGCTTTGAGTGTGAACATGAAAATAAAGGCTGGCTTCTGCTCCCAGATCATGTAACCTGGTCTACCAAGCAATGCTGTACAGAGCCTGCCAGTGTTCAAGAACCATATATCACTCCTTGTGTATGCACATTTAAAAAACCACTTTGACAGAGGAGACCTCACCTCAGCTGGGGACAGTCTTTCAAGCTAAGAGAGAGGGAGAGGACCATTCGGTTGCTGCCATACAAAACTGCTCACCCCCAAACAATAGACACTGCTCCCAGATGAATAAGGGCACGTACATTTCTGTTGGTAGGAAAGGAGGAAGGGGCAACCTGTCACTAGGGGAAAAAAAGTTTAACAATACTTTAAAAAGCTGACAAAAGAATAAGTCCAGTACTATGTTCCTATATGATAACTTTTGAGCTTATATCTATCCAGCCCTTGGTGACCCAGCCATGTGCTATTGACTCCTGGGGATTTAGACCATGTTTTTTCAAAGATCACACCAGAAGGACTTGATGTGGAAACACCACTAAATGAACTGGGCTCTACTTGACACTAACCATTAGCCCTTGGACTTCATGCTGCAACTCTTAGTGTAAGAGAAGCAGATGACAGCTTCCCCAAGGGTGTAGAACTGGTGGTTGTTGGACTTTAGTTCATCTTGCCCTGAGGATGCCCAATTAAGGATGGCATGGGACTACCATAGACTTACTATTTTAATGCAATACTTGCTTTATTATTACATACATCAATCTGGAAGACATACTTCTATCACTGTCAATGAATATTATTGAATGTTTTGCTCTATAACCAAAATTATTTTTTGTGTGTAGTGTCCAGCCACTTAAGAGTTTAATCTGCACAAGTGAACAATCTATGTCATATGGTTTTTAGCCAGTCTATACTTGTATAGTTTCCTTCTCTCAACTGTTTTTAAAGTTCTATACCATTTACTAAATTAATGACACTATCAAAAGAATTATTTTATGACCCATGGAGATGATTGATAACATTCTATAATATAAATGATAATGATGTCTCTAAGAAAAACCAGAAACATATGTAAACAATAATAGATGAGTGGATTTTATGTTCACATTTAATTCTAGCCTCAGTCTAAGATCAATTAGCTCTGTGACATTCTGACCTTCATGAAGAGATGGGTGCTATAGCAAAGTGCAGTGAAGAAAGTAGATGGTGCGCAGCTGTCAGAAAGAACAGTGTCCGGCGTCTTAAAGCCTTGTCTTCAAATAAACAGCTATATAAGTGAAGCACCAACTAAGTCTACATGGAAGAACCACACTAGCCTGTGTAGTCTAAGAACTGCAAATACAAATCTGAAGCGGGGAATGGTGTCAGAGCTTAAATTGTAAACACCTGATTTTCAGTTGACTGTGAATGGCAGTGGAACCTCAAAATCCATTTACAGTGTCCCCACAAAAATTACACCTCCAGTCAGTTCCCTGTGACCAGAGGGTTGTGAATAGCCTTCCTATCAGACAGAGATCATTATAGTTAATGATGATAGGTTAAAATGTAATTTCTTATCATTTTTTCTTCCTTTTGATCTATTTGAAAGTGTTTTGTTCTTCAGTTTTTTAGAAAAACAAATAAATGTGAACCAAAAATACACATGGATTAAGTCTCTAGTGAATCCCCTCTCGCCATAGAGCAGGGATGTGACTAGCCCTGCTAGTATCCGGAGTGCATTGGAAAGTAGATGACTGCGGATGTAGTGAGCTTAAAATGCACACCTTATTATTTGATCACATTTGATCCATTATAAATTGGTTCTAATTTTTAATATTTTTTACTTCTCTATGGTTTGTCTCTATTTTATTGTTTTAGTATCTTTGTTGTTGGTTTATATGTTTTTTCGTGTATGAAATCAATGATAAGTAAATCTATAGAGACAGTAACTGATTTAATGGTTGATTGGGGATATGGCAGGGGAGGTTGGGGGGTGCAGAGCTAGTAATAATAACTATAAAAAAGAAGAAAATGTTCTAAAGTTGATTGTGGTACTGATTGTACAACTCTTCTTGATATAATTGAACTATTGAATTGTATATTAGAGTTATGTGCCAGTAAAACTGCTTAAAAACAAAGAATGAATGGATATAATATCATTTACAGGGAGAATATAAGGGTAGGTAAAACTATTGCTACAAAAATAATTTTTAAAAATTAGCATTGAAATAAAACAACAGTTACATCAACAGTGAACATTCAGATGTAGGGAGTTGCTTCAGTTTGGATTTTATGACTGCATTTTAATTTGCTGAGAATCCAATCCAGGATCACAAAGTTAATTTAATTTACTTATATCTTTTCATGTTTCATTGACTGTTCACGACATTTCTCATCTGCAGCATTTCCACACCCTTTCTTCATCTTTTCCTCTTTTTGTTCATCTTTGTATTTTTGAGGAAAATGTTTTTTTATTTAGAATGGCCATTATTTGACTTTCTTTGATATTTCTTCATGATGAGATTTAGGTTATTTTGTTTCCTTGCTTTATTAATTTGCTGTGTTTATGTTTTGACTACCAAAAAATAATGTGGTCTTTCTTTGTTTATCATACAAGAATAATAGGACACCTCTATATGCTAGTATTAATGTTGTTTATTTTAAGCATTTCTTAGAATATTATTCTGATTTCTTACTTGTAACATACAGTATTTCTAATTATAATCCATAAACAATATGTGGTAAGATAATGTCACACTATATAAATATCTGCTTACCATAAAACCTTTTGATCAATGATTCCTCCTATATTTATTTCATGCCTTGAAACTGTGAGAAAAATCATTGTTTCACTTTTTAGTTATGTACTGCTTTATTTAAATCTGTATGAACACATGGAATCTGAATTTATGTTGTGGCTTATAATCTATTAAATTTGTTAGTAATAATCCATTAACACTGCTATTTGTGCTAATGCTCAAGCTGTTCTAAATTTGGTTGAAGGAAGTCTCTTTAAACTTGATGATGGATCCATTTCACATGTCCTAATTATACTTTATACATTTCCTAGTTCTCCTGAAACTTTCATTTCTGAATAATTTTGTATTTCCATTTAATGCCTCGTACAAAAAGAGAAATCAGAAATCTATTTGTGGCCTTGAACTTTCTGATCATTTTAAAGCTAATTAACATTCTAACAATTTTAAGAGTTCTAATCCGTGAATGAATACAGCGATTTCTTTAGATTTGCCGTGATTCCTCTCTGTGATATTTATCATTTTAAGTATAGAATTCTTTGTAAATATTTTATTTTATTGGACACATCATGTTTCATATCCACTAAAACAGAGGTTTTCAATGACCCCTTTGGGGATCCAAGGACCCTTTCACAGGGGTCGCCCAAATCATAACAGTAGCAAAATTACAGTTATGAAATAACAGTGAAAATAACTTTATGGTTGGGGGTTCACCACAACATGAGAAACTGTATTAAAGGGTCGCGGCATGAGGAAGGTTGAGAACCACTGCACTAAAGCATGCACTTATGATGTTCAAATAGGCAAATACACAGACACAACATACACACGCGCACACACACTCACAAACATGGAGCTTTAATAAAAGAAAAAAAACTGCCACAATTCATCATAGCATTTAACATTAAGTCCAGCCAACTATAAAAAATACTCATGGCCATTTAAATTTTTTTTAATATATTTCCTTGTCTAAAAAAAAAATGTACATTGAAATCCTAATAAAGATGGCAAACAAGTATGAAATTCTCTTAACTCATACTCTGCTCCACATTGTCTCAATCACCTACCTTGGCAAGGTGGCTCCTAAGATTTTGGGTTATTCATTCATCATTTCTAATTTGCAAAATATTAGACTAATTGAAAAACACAATTAAATAAAAGAAAATCAACTATCCTGATTACTCTCAATTTGAAACCAGTGCATCAGCCTTTGTATACCCCACATCTTATGCATTGCCTCTACAGTATTTTTTTTTTAATCTCTCTGAGGAATTAAAATCCACAAACTCATTAACCACGGGTATTGTATAAGGTTTACCAGAGAATCATGAATCTCTAGCATAATATCTATAATATTGCAGGCATCTGATAACATTTGTTTGATTAGAAAAGTAAGTAAAAGGTAGAGGTACTATAAAACAATATTGATGTCAAAGATAGAACAGCTGAGTGTTCACGCATTATGTGTTTTAACTTCTTGAATAACGGTGGCAATGCATTTAACAGTTGAAACTTTTCATTTCTCATCAGATTTATAAAGATATAGGAATAAGAATATATTAAAGATACATTTTACATAATAAAAAATGATTGAGATATTAATAACAAAGAAATAAATCAGGTTAGCAGCTTGTCTTATGAGCACCTGAACAAGTACTTTGGGTGTATTTAATTTAAATGTAAAAGAGGCATAATTCATGAATCTTCTTTTTTAATGATTTTATTGGGGGCTCTTAGAGTTCTCATTACAATCCACAGATACATCCATGCCAAGCACCGTTGCACATATGTTGACATCATCATTTTCAAAACATTTTCTTTCTACTTGAGCCTTTAGTATAAGCTCCTCATTTCTTTCTTCCCTGCCCCACCCTCATTCCCTTATGAATCCTTGTTAATTTATACATTTTTTTTCACGTCTTACACTGACTGCTGTCTCCCTTCACCCATGTTTCTGTTGTTGGTCCTCCTGGGGTGGGGGGTTATAAGTGAGTATTACCCATTTCTCCCGCCCACCACCACCTTCTTCCAACCCTCCTGATATCACTGTTCTCTTTATTGGTCATGAGGGGTTTATCTGTCCTGGATTCTCTGTATTGTGAGCTCTTATCTGTACCAGTGTACATAATCTGTTCTAGCTGGATTTGTAAGGTTGAATTGGGGTCGTGATACTAGGGAGGAGGAAGCATTAAAAAACTAGAGGAAAGTTTGATTTGTCTGTGTTGTACTGCACACCGACTGGCTTGCCTCTTCCTGTGACCCTTCTGTGAGTGGATGTCCAATTTTCTACAGATGGGCTTTTGGTCTTCACTCCACACTCCCACTCATTCACATTGATGTTTTTTTTGTTCTTTGATGCCTGATCCCTGATCCCATCGACACCTCATGATCACACACGCTGGTGTGCTTCTTCCATGTGGGCTTTGTTGCTTCTCAGCTAGATTGTTGCTTGTTTATCTTTGAGCCTGTAAGACCATTTGATAGCTGGGCACCATCAGCTTTTTTCACCACATTTGCTTATGCACCCATTTTTTTCTTCAACAATCTTGTCTAAAGGGTGAGCGCCACAAAATGCCAGGTTATTAGAACAAAGAGTTCTTGCATTGATGGAGATTCATGAATTTTTTGAGGAAGAATTCTTGGAGGAGGAAACTTGACCAGGGACTAAATATGAAACAGGAGACTGAAAATGTGTGTATTTATTATGTTGCTACCTCTTTCTACATTCATCAGTTATATCACTCAGGTAGGATCCACAATATTTTTGATGAATAGTCATTAGTTATGCTGATCTGGAAATCAGATTTGATGCTGATACATTTTAAGAACTAATTAAACAGAAATCCAATAATCTCAGATAATGTAGAAGATTTTATGATTCTATTGACAGATGATTATTATTGCTCAAAGAAGTTGTGAACATATTAATTAGTTCAGATATTAAACATTGAACATTTTCACAACATGACTGCGTATTTGTCTTGTCTTTAAACCATAAACAAGTGGATTAAGAAATGGAGGGACCAGCAAGTAAACGCTAGAAAAGAGAATGTGGATATAAGGGGGGATATGAGAACCAAACCTATGTGTAAAGAAGGAAAAGAAGGCTAGGAGATAGAACTGGAGGAAGACACAAACGTGAGTGATACAAGTATCAAATGCTTTAAACCTAGCTTCCTTCTGGGGCAAACGTAAAACGGTGGTCAATATCTGGATGTAGGACAAGGTAATGAATATGATGTCAAATCCTCCAACTGTAAAGGCCACAAATAAACCATAGATCTTGTTGATCCAAATATTTCCTGCAGCAAGTTTCACAATCGCCATATGCTCACAGTAGGAGTGTGAGATGACTGTTGTGTGATAAAATTTAAGACGGCTCTTGATCAGTATTAGGCAGGGGGTTACAAGGGCAGCAGCCCTGAGAGTTACTGCAGTACCTATTTGGATGACTAGCTGGAAGGTTAAGATGGTGGCATGCCTCAGAGGGTAACAGATGGCGATGTAACGATCAAAAGCCATAGCAAGCAGGATGCCTGACTCAATGCACTGAAAAGTGTGTATAAACCACATTTGAAGCAAGCAAGAGTCAAAATAAATTTCTGGCATATGAAACCAGAACACTCCAAGCATCTTGGGCATAATGCTAGTAGCAAGTCCAATATCCGTGGTTCCGAGCATGGCTAGGAAGATGTACATAGGCTCATGGAGGCTGTGTTCTGATTGTATGACGGCCAGCAGCAAGAAGTTTCCGATCGTTGCAATGAGGTACATGGCAAAGAACAGGATCCCAATCCAGCACTGCACAGACTCCAGCCCTGGGATCCCTACTAGTGTCAACACAGAGGGCATGAAGACAGTGGAATTGGAAATGAGCATGATATCTAAGGGTCTTCTGATACAGACAAATACGTCTTTCACTCAGTTCAGCTCTGCTTCTTCAATTTTCACTCTTCATCATCAATCTGTGTATTTGTTTTTATTTCGATAGATCTCTGTGATCATATTATCCTTCTCACAAATATTGTTGATAGGAAAAGTCTAATTCATATATACACATAATTCAAAGAAAACACTCACAAGCAACACTTCACAATGTTACATGGCAAGCAGACTGTATTTATAATCAGTAAAATCACCTGCTTAAGATGGCAATTGCTGGCTTTTCTGTGACTTCCCTCAACCAAAATTAGATGCTTTCCTTTAGATGGGAAATGATTTAATCAGTTTGATGAATTTCTGCATTACCTACATTTCTGCTCTTCTCTAGTAATCTATTGATCCAAATCCTTTGTAACTGAGAAATGTCAATTTGGATGAATAAATACCCAGATTCCAACAAATTGATATCCAAAGCAAAAATTATTTATCAAGCTGTATTATGTAAGTTGTAGCATCTGAATTTGGTTAGACTGATGGAGACTTGAGAAAAAAATAACTCAAGCATAGGTTATATTGACTTCTCCTTGTCAAAGTTCTCTGCTATTTCAAATTTTTGGTCAAGCTGCTTTTCCTTTTGCTGATAGTTCTTACAGCTAAAATTCTTACATTTAGCTGTGAGCGAAAAATATCAGACTAATCAGTTGAAATTCAAGATATATTGCAGACTTCTTGGAGGAAAGGAAGTCCTAGGAGGCAAGAGAATGAGCAGTAGCAATGTACAGAGATAAAGACCCCTTCGTAGAACATAAACAACAAGAAAACAATAACCAAAGTTACTGACAGCTAGTCAACTCTTCCTCATAGTGATTTCATATAAGCTCCCAAAAGTATAAATCTTCATATGTGCAGACATCTTCATCTTTCTCTTTCAAAGCAACAATTGGTTTTTAGCTGCCAACCTTAGAATTTGCAGCTCAATGTGTAAACAAAGGAGATAGAACTATGGAAGAATGAGCAACTAAGCCATATAAACACCCATGTGTTCAATTCCATCTGTCTAAGATTTGGCCATTTGGGTTCATTGATTGTAACTGAAATATAGGGATTTATAACAATTTGAAATAGATTTTGAACTAATATATAAACATCTATTATAATACAATCAAGGATTAATAGACTAAGTTAAAGCTTCCCAAAAAGTACTGGGCAGAAAAGAGAAGAGGTGACACTTGAAGGTGCAAGAAATGATTTGAAAGAATTGTTCACTAAAATAAATATTAAAATGTAATAACTTCCCAACTCAATTGACAAATGAACTGTCTGAAACCTTGGCCTATTATACCTTCTTTAAAATGTTTTCTGTGACCAAAATCATAAAAATTGTACATTTTATCCTTTGTAAGTTCTAAAGCCATTTATTAAGGGATATTTGTGATTCTGTAAAGAATAGGGTTCTGTTATTTAATTCTTCTCCAGACTCTTTAATAAAATTGGTTTCAATCCATGCAAGTTATCAAAGTCAGCTTATTACTTACTGAATGTGATCAGGCATGTTCACAATGAAGAAAACCATTCTGGTTAAATTTGATAAATTTCAAGGGGGAAATGAAGTGAGAAAGGAATGTATTATCTGAGGGAGATTACACTAAATGTTGTGACATAGATTTAGGATAGTCAGTCCACAATCCATCCCCTGCCATGGAATTGATTTTGACTCCAAACAGCTCTGATTCAGACAGAGTAGAACTGCTCCATACTGCTTCCAAGATTGTTAATCATATGGACATAGACAGTCCCAGCTTTCTCTCATGGAATATCAATTCCAAAACCTTGCTGCTAGGAGCCCAATGCTTGCTCACAGCCCAACCAAACCAGTGGGTAATCAATCATGTACTCTTATTCTCATTTACTCCTAATTACAGACATCTGACATTAATGGTGGTGAGACTTTTTCTTCCCCTAAATAAGTCAGAAATACCCTACCTATCCTTTGAGACAAGAACTAAAATATGAGACTTTCCTTAAAGGTACAAATGGGGGTGGTGGTGGCATGTGGAAGGTAATATCTACCTGATTGCCTGGTAAAAGGCATGGAGAGAGCATTTTATAGAAGCTAGTGATCCCAAATCATGGGAGTGTACTTGTTATTTATAAAATTAAGTCCTCAGTCATTGTCACGAGCTCACTTTGTTCTTACCAGATGCCTGAGGTGTATTTTCAGATCTTCATTTACTTTGCAGTCATCAAACAATTTTCCTCCTGAAATTCCAATCTCAGTTCCTCAAATGTTTTGTTCCACCATTCTTCTTTCTACTTCTGAATTCTGAACAGCACTGTGTTAAAGCCATGGAATGGAAAAGGTTTGGTAACTGTTAGGATCCTTTCCCAATATCATACTGTGACCTATTTGCAGATAGTTTGTCACACTGTTTTTTATCTCCACAATCCGGACTCTTCCCTCTTTACAAAGTCTAATAGAGCACACAGCAGTGGTTTCATCATCCAGCACACTTATAGCAAGGTTTCTGGCATTCAGGGACCCAGGTTTCATTTCCTGAGCTCAAATAAAAAAGAAAACTGCTAGCCACTGTTTTAATATTTCCTAAGGAGTGTGTGGAAAGGAGGAGGGGTTAAGGACATGGATTGATGGATTTTCCCATCCACTTGCCTAAACCCTGAGAGACTCATAAGGTTTAATGGCAGCCCTCATGGGTTTATCCACAAAATTGAATGCCCTGAATAATTGGTACACTTAAAGAAATCTTCACACTTTGTCCTTTTTTTTTTCTATTTCTTTTCTACTGAAAATAAATTCTTATACCCAAGTTTTATTTTTAAGCCAAGGTACTTTCTTGTTGACTAAGTTTGAAAACATGTAACACCCATTTAAATCAAATATGTCCCTGTGTAATTTCTAATCTACTTAAATAAGTATTTTTAACTTAATTACTTGCCTCTCATCATAATTGAGATTTCAGTTTCCTATAGCCTCACTCTTCCCATTTTAGCTTTCTTTTGATTATTTTTATAAAGTCAACAATGTTATCAGTGTGATCAGTACTAGCATATACTTCAAGGTCTCTTGCATACTGAGCTATGAGTAGGTTGCTGCACATCTTAATTCTCTTCCCTCCATCTTATCCTTCACTATCTCCCTACCTTCTATCCAGACTTCTCCTTTCCTTTGAAAATGTACATGTTATGTACATCTTATATGTGATGACATCATGCCCAGTACTTAAAAAAGTAATATTCCTCATTTTATTGTGTTTTACATGAAGTTCACACAGCATATTAGATTGGATTTCATCAACTTTATATAAATTGGTCAGTGCCATTTCATGTAATTTTTACATACTACATCAGTAGACAACATTGTGATGAACTGAGAAAAGACTAAAGCTTTCAGAGTTTTGTTTAATTCTGGAGTCAGTATTCATTAAAGCAGACAAGACATTAAATGACGTATTGCATTGGACAAATGTATTACCAAAGACCTCTTTCAAGCATTAAGAACAAAGATGTCACTATAAGGACTAAGGTATGCCTGCCCCAGGTCATAGTATATTCAATCTCATATGCATGTGAAAATTGAACAGTGAATAAGAAGACCAAAGAAGAATTGGTATCTTTGAGTGAAAATATTGCTGAAGAATTTTGCAAGGTGCAAGAGGAATGGCCTCAAATTCATCGTCAAGACGACATTTTAAGATCCATCTTGAAGTAACATGGTGTCTGTGATAGGATGATATATTTATATATACCAAAATAAAAAAACCAAATTAAATCATGCAATTGTTGTAATTCATGTGCCAACACTAAAACTAGTGATGAAGAAACTGAAATTTTCTACTAGCGACTTCAGTATACAATTGATGAAACATGTTATCAAGATGTATTGATAATTTCAGGGAAAATGGAATATAAAAGTTGTAAATAATGAGGAAGAAACAGTAGTCACAAAATATGGTCTTGGTGATGGAATGAAGCTGGAGTTCACATAATAGAATATTGAAAGACAATGCCATGTTCATAACAATTATCTTTTTTTAACAACACAAATAGTGACTATACACACAAATTCCCCAAATGAAATACACAGAAATAAAATAACATGCTTCTGTAGAAAAAGATGATAAAGAAGCTCAATATCAGTAGCTAAAATAAGGCCAAGAGACCACTAGAATGAACTATGAATTCCTTAAATATAAGTTCAGTTTGATGTTGAAGAAAGTTAAAACAAGTTGATACGAACCAAAATATGACCTTGAGCATGAGCCACCTAAATTTCAAGAACATTTCAAGAAGAGCTGTACTGCATTGAACACTAATGACAAAAGACCGGATGAGCTGCTGGGTTATACAAAGAACATCATACATAAAGAAAACGAAAGGTCACACAGGAAAGAAGGAAAAGCTCAAAGTGGATGATGGAAGAGTCTCTGAAACTTGCTCTTAATCATAGAGTAGCTAAGTAAATGGAACAAATAATAAAGTCCAAGAGCGAATAGAAAATTACCTGAGTAGAACAAATGACAAAGTAAAGAAATGTGCAAAGACCTAGATTAGGAAACAAATGTATAGGCTTTTTATTTTTCTTAGTTATTACTCTTTTTTTTTTTTATTCAATCTTTGTGTTGTCTCTGCTGTTGGTTTTGCCTACCTATATAAGATAGGCATGGGAAACAAGCTCCAGGAGAAAGCAACTGTAGGGAGTTGGGGGGAGGAGGCAAGGGGGTGGAGTGGTGAGCAAACAACGTCATAGACAGGAGGACAACTAGGGAATTAAAACGAACAACGAGGAGGATGCAGAGATCCTGGGGGTGTTGGAGCAGCAGCGATCTAACTGAGAGGAATTACTAGGAGGCAGAATATGGGTGATGATGAACCAGGATGACGGGGCAGGAGGAAGTTAAAAGGAAACAGATGAAAGATCTAGGAAGCAAAGCTATGGACAGAGGCATACACATAGGTGTGTACATATGTAAATACATTAATTCATGAAAATAGAGGTATTGGCCTATGTACATATATTTATATGGCAGCACACTGAGGTAGTGGACAGACTTCGGGCCTCAGCTCAAGTCCTGCCTCAACACAAGAACACTTTGTTTTAACAACCTGGAATTCTGTGATGCTCACCCTCCCAGCACTTATCACTGAAGACAAAATGGGTGCATAAATAAATGTGGTGAAGAAAGCTGATGGTACCTGGCTATCCAAAGATATACCGTCTAGTCTCTTAAAGGCTTGAAATTAAACAAGCCATCTAACAGAGAAGCAACAAGCCCACATCAAAGAAACACATCAGCCTATGCAATCATGAGTTGTCGATGGGATCAGTTAACAGGCATCAGAAGACCCAAACATAAAACCCATATTGTTGACAACTAGGAGGGTCATCTGAAGACAATGGGACATCCCCTCACAGAAAGATAACAAGGAAGGGATGACAAGCAGGGCGCAGTATAACACCAATGAAACATACAATATTCCTCTGGTTCCTCGAGGCTTCCTCACCCCCCACTATCATGACTCCAGTCCTGCCTTTCACTGCGGGATAAACTGGAGCATGTACACAGGTACAGAAAAGAGATAAGTGCTCAGGACAGACACACAGAATCCAGGAGCAGGAATGGGAGCAGTGATACCAGGAGAGTCGGGGGAAGGATGGGAGAGAAAGGGAGGAAAGGAGAGCCGATTGCAATGATAGACACATAACCACCACCACCACCTCCCACAAGGCACAAACAACAGAAACCACGAGAGAAAGGAGACAGCGGTAGATATGAGATATGAAAATAATAATTTATTAAGGGATCACAAGGGTGGGGGGGAGGGAGGGAGAACAGAGCTGATTCCAAGGGCTCAAATGGAAAGTAAATGTTTTAAAAATAATGATGGCAACATATGTAAAAATATGCTTGATTCAATTGATGTGTGGATTGTTATAAGAGCTGTAAGAGCCCCCAATAAAATAGATATTTTAATTAAAAAGAGAAAACCAAATATAAAGAACATGCTCAATGTATCTGAACATGAAAGAACTAAAGAAAAATTCAAATACCATATTGCAATATCGAAAGATTTTTTGAGCAAAATATTGAATGAGGCAGGAAGCACAAGAAGAAGATGGAAAGAATACATAGAGGCACTGTACCAAAAATAACTCATCAGCAGTCAACCATTTCAAGGGGTAGCGTATGAGCAATTAGCAATAGTAATGAAAGAAAAAGTTCAAGCTCTATGGAAAGCATTAGCCAAAAACGAGGATCCAGGAATTGATGGAATACCAAAAAAATGTTTCAATAAACTGATGAAGTACAAAAAGCACTCAGTTCTCTCTGCCAGGAAATTAGAAGATTTCCACTTGGCCACATTCCATAGCAAGATGGCCCAACAGAATGCATAAACTGTAGAACAATATCACTTATATAACATGCAAGCAAAATTGTGCTGAAGATCATCCAACAATGGTTGTAGCATTACTGGGAGCTGCCAGACTGAGAACTGTGAGAAATTCAGGCCTGATTAAGAAGAGGAGTATAACAAGGGATATCATTGTTGATGTCAGATGGATCTTGGCTGAAAGCAAAGGTTACGAGAAGGATGTTCATTTGTGTTTTTTTTGACTATGCAAATTCATTCAACTGTGTTAATCATAACAAGTTCATGCACAATCTTGAGAAAGTGATTTTCAGAACACTTCACCGTGCTCATTCTGAATTTGTACATGTGTACAACATGTGTTCTAATTTGTCTACAGGTGTACACATTTGTATGTAATCAGAACAAGGGAATACTAAATTGTTAAATCAGGAAAGGTGTGAGTCAGTTTTGTATTCTCTCACAATGTTTATTAAATCTGTATGTTGAAGAAATAATCAGAGAACTTGGATTATAAGAAGACTTCAGCATCAAGATGCAAGGAAGGCTTATTAACAATCTTCGATATACAAATGACACAACCTTTCTTGTTAAGAGTAAGGAGAACATGATGCACTTGGAGGGTTGTAGCCTTCAGTATGGATTACAACTCAATGTAAATAACCCCAAAATCTTCACAATTTGACTAATAGATAAAAGCATCATGATAAACAGAGGAAAGAATCATGTTGTCAATAATTTTGTATTGCTTGAGTCCACAATCAATGTTTATGGAAGCAGCAGTCAAGAGATCAAGTGACACATTTCATTGAGTTAATTTGCTGTGCAAGAACTCTTTAAAGTGTTGAAAAGCTAGTATGTCACTTTAAAGACTAAGGTGTGCTGGACTCAAGCCATGGTATTTTCAGTCCCCTCATATGCATGGGAAAGTTGGATATTGAATAAGGAGGGCTGAAGAAGAATTGATGCCTTCGAACTCTGGTGCTGGCAGAGAATACTGAAAGTACCATCGACTATAAAACAACAAATAACCTTGTCTGGAAGAAGTACAGTCAGAATGCTTCCTAGAGGCAAGGACTTGACACATGCTTTACAAACGGTTTCGGGAGAACAGTGCCAGAAGAAGGACATGCTTTGTGAAGTGGAAGGTAACCAAAGAGGAAAAAGCCCTCAACAGAATAGACTGACATACTGGCTACAACAGTGTGGTCAAACACAAGAACAACTGTGAGGATGGCACAGGCTCAGGCGGTGGTGTGTTCTGTTGGACACAGGGTCCCTGTGAGTCAGAATCAATGAACAGCACCTAACAACCCATCTTTCACTTATAACACTTCCGAAGATTTCCCCCCAATCTGTAAAATCTCATTTTACTGCTTGGTAAACTCATTTGATGAGCATAATTATTAATATTTACATGTTCCAAGTCCTTTAATTTATCTTTCTGACAATCATACATTTTCAGTTTTGTTTGATAGGCTATTTATGCTGAAAATTAGGTCCCTGAGTTTTGATCCTACATTATGTTCTAGGAACTTTATAGTTTTAGCCTTAAGATTTAAACGATTGATTCTTTTAAAATTAGTTTTAACAATGTGTGAGGTTTAGATTCTAATGAATTTTCTCCATATGGACATCTGGTTGATCCAGGACCATTTGTGAAAGAGATAAGTTCTTTTTCTATTGAATAGATTTTCAACTTTGGTAGAGATCATTTGCCTGTAGGTGAATAAATTTACGTCTGTGTTTATAATTCGATTTTTAACCTCTGTGTTTATAATTCGATTTTTAACCTCTGTGTTTATAATTCTATGTTTCTATCATTGAATCATCTGATTTCTATTTCTGTATAGAAAGTTTTTCAATGGAATATCAAATCCTGTAGAGCTGTAGGATGCTGTGGGAGGAAGGCCTTTGCCAATTGAAGAACAAGTGAAGAGCATCTTCTGTTATAGGATTCAACATTAGATTGGAGGTCCCTTTAAATTCAACAAAACAGTAAACTAGCTTGCACATTGGAAACTAATAGGTATACTGTTTTTATTCAAATATTATGTGATCATCAACATAAAACATCCTAAAGAATACAAGAAAATACAGAAAGTAGCATACGACATATATTTTATCAAGCTCAATGTGCAAAAATTAACTTGTGTTTTGATATACTAGTCATTAATAACAAGGCATTCAAGTTAAAAACTTCTAAGCAATATTTTTGAAATGAAAACACAGAAAATAATTGTGTCTTGTCAAAAATATCAGAACCCCCCCCCCAAAAAAACCTGAGAATTGAAAAGGAAAATGATAATGGTTTATTCCTAGCAGTCATGCTTTTTTTTTTAAAGAAATTTCATTCTTTGCTTCTTCTTTTTTTTTCTTGTTTTGTTTTTCTTTTTTTTTTTAAATCATTTTATTAGGGGCTCCTACAACTCTTATCACAATCCATACACACATCAATTGTGTAAAGCACATTTGTACATTCATTGCCCTCATCATTTTCAAAACATTTTTTCTCCACTTAAATCCCAGCATTACGTCCTCCTTTTCCCCTCCCTCCCTGCTTCCCCTTCCCTCATAAGCCCTTGATAGTTTATAAATTGTTATTTTGTCATATCTTGCCCTGTCCGACATCTCCCTTCACCCACTTTTCTGTTGTCCATCCCCCAGGGAGGAGATCACATATAGTTCCTTGTAACCGGTTCCCTATTTCCTACCCACTCTCCCTCTACCCTCCCTGTTTCACCACTCACACCATTGGTCCTGTAGGGCTCATCTGCCCTGGATTCCTGCAGTCATTCTATAAATACCATATGCAAAGTCTTTATTTCTAGAAACAAGTGGCTCAAAGTCGACTTACTATTGTTATAAATAAAATTTTTATTATCTCAAATTAATAATGCTATTATTACTTTGTCTAGTACTATTACTAAAATCTATTATTTCTGAGTTCAATAAACAATTTGCAAATGCTTACGCATTTTAGAGGATTTGAGAACACCAAAATTTTAAAATATTGTTCTGGAAGTCTAGTCCGACCAATGGTTACTGAGTGTGAATCAGAAAGATATTCCTGGTGACCTAGAATTTAATGGTTACTGAGGAAGAAAGATCCTGAAGATATATCCTTCTACCACGTGTACCATGAGAACTCTCAAGATTTAATGAAAGATTAAGTTACTATGTGATGATTATTTGATACAGTAGTCTTTTCTAGCTGGAAAAGACTAATTTACAATGCTGCATACCAGCTTCTGTCGTGATCAGGTGGAATATCAGTGCTTTTGGAGGATAGGTCAGGATTTCCTCAACCTCTCAAAACTCATTAAGAAGGTTTTGGTTTCATGGGTAAGAAAACAACTTAAAATCAAAGTAGGAATTATAGGAAAGTTGTATGTTTCATCACTGCTACACTGCACCCTGACTGGCATTTCTCCTCCCCTCGAATCCTCTGTAAGAGGATGTCTAGTTGCGTACAGGTGGGTTTTGGGTCCCCACTCTGCACTCGCCCTCATTCACAATGATATGATTTTTTGTACTTTGATGCCTGAACTTGATCCCTTCAACACCCCATATTCACACCAGCTGGTGTGCTTCTTCCATGTGGGCTTTGTTGTTTCTCAGCTAGGTGGCCACTTCTTTATCTTCAAGCCTTAAAGACCCCAGATGCTATATCTTTTGATAGCCGGGCACCATCAGCTTTCTTCACCACATTTGCTTATGCACCTCCTTTTGCCTTCAGCAATCATGTCGGAAAGGTGAGCATCTCAGACTGCCGAATTATTAGAACAAAGTTTTCTTGTGTTGAGGGAGTATTTGAGTAGGGGCCCACTGTCCATCTGTTTCCTCAATACCAAACCTATCAATATATGTACATAGGTCTATTTCCCCCTCATCTTATATAAATATATTTACATATGTATATGCCTTTATTTAGATCTCTGTAGATGCCTTTGCCTCCTAGTTCTTTCCGCTGTTTCTTTTTACTTTCCTCTTGTCCTACTATCATGTTCAGTCTTCATTTGGGTTTTAGGAATTTCTCTCAGCTAAATTGTTCTTGATCCAGCCCTGCCAGACCTCCTATACCCTCCTCACGACCTGCGCCCCACCACAACCATGTTCCCAATTCTACCTTACAAATCCAGCTAGACACGAGGATGTACACTCATACAGATAGGAACTGGAAACACAGGGAATCCAGGACAGATGAATCCCTCAGGACCAGTGGTAAAAATGATGATACCGGGAGGGTGGAGAGAAGGTGGGGAAGAAGGGGGGAACAGATTACAAGGATCTACATATAACCTCCTTCCTGGGGGACGGACAGTGAAGAAGTGGGTGAAAGGGGACATTGGATGGTGTAAAATATGACAAAATAATAATTTATAAATTATCAAGGGTTCATGGGGGATGGAGGAGCAGGGAGGGAGGGGAAAAAGAGGAGTGGATACCAAGGGCTCAAGTGGAAAGCAAATGTTTTGAGAACGATGAGGGAAACAAATGTACTTGTTTGACACAATGGATGTATGTGTGGATGTATGTGTGGATTGTGATAGGGATTGTACAAGCCCCCAACAAAATGACTTAATAAAAAAGAATCAAAGTAAGATGTTTGTTACTAAATTTTCTCTGATAAATATAATATAATATAGATAGGAGAGGTATAATAAGACCTATATAGAACTGTATAGAGATTTCAAAGAATAATACCAAAATAAATTGAGAAAAATTTTAAGTTACATTTTGAAATTTTTAATATTTCATGGCATTCTATTCCCTTTAAATTAGTTATATATTCAACAAAACCAAGGTAAAATTCAGTTTTTAAAAAAAATTGTCACATATGCTTATAAAATGTATATGAAAACACAAATGGCATAGAAGAATCAACACAATTTTGAAAACTAATAAAAAGCTAGGATGACTACTATCTTGTTCTAAGACTATTTTTAAGTTACAATTATGAAGAAAGTGGTTTATTCATATTCATTAACAAATTATATGTAATTAAATATTCAAGAAATAAATGCCCATATATAACATAAAACTTATTCTCAAAAATTTGTCAAGGCACTTTAATGGAAAAAGCTATTTTTATAAGTTGGCAAGAATGGCTAGTATTCATATTTTAAAAATAATAATCGTGGCATCACACACAAAAATTTATTTTAATGGATTAAACACTATTGTGAGAACTCATATTTTTAATTGCTAAATGTTAGAACTATTTATGACCTTTCATTATGTGAAGATTTCTTAGAAATAAACAAAATACATAAATTGATGAATTGAATTTCATCAAAATCAATACATCTATTTTGTTCCAATATATTATTAAAGAAATATAATTAAAGTTGTAGACTTGCAGAAAATGTGTGCGAAATTAATATGTAAATTGCTTACATCAGATATATTAAGTTCAAAATGCTTTTAGAAAAATTTTGTTGCTGCTTAATTTAATTTTTCCATAAACTTTTTAAATCCCCCTTGTCCAAATATATTAGAAACTCTGGATAAAATATAATATTTTGTGACAGTATGCCAAAGATTTGAAGAGTTCTTCCACTTAAATAAAAAAAGGACACACAATGAGACGTAGTACCGGGTGAAAGACTAAACAGTATTAGTAATTAGAGAATGGTTGCACATTAAAAGCACATATCTAGTCTTGAATAAACCTCATTATCATATCTAGTCGTGAATAAACCTCATTATCTAATTAGGAGACTGGTGTTTTTTCAGATCATTTAGGGTCAGTATGAGTAAGAATCCACTTGATGACACACAACTAATTTTCAGACCACCTTTTTTCTAATCATTGAACTATTGCGTTTCCTAATACCCCCAAGTCCAAACTCATTGTAATCAGGTTGGTTCTGACTAAATCTTTACGGGAGCGGATCACCTCAGCTTCTCATTGAGTGGCTGGTGAGTTTGAACCACCATCTTTGTGGTTCAGCCAACTGCATAAGGGCTCCTTGGTTCCTTGTCAAGGTCAGAACATTTTTCTGACCAAATTATAAATTCTGTTCCTGGTACATATTCTACCAAGACTGACATCAACACTACTTGTAGAATTTTCTTTAGATTTTTATTATACATAATGGTTAATACATACAAAGTAGACCGAGTAGTATAATGAATGTCCCTGTGGCCACCATCTAGCTTCAACAACTCTTGACATGCCAGTTTTCTACAATCTATTGTTTTACACAGAACCCATTCACACTCATTGTTATCATTTAGAACACTTATCTAATATTCACATACATTGAGATGAACCAACTCGACAAATAAATATAATCATGTAATTTATACATCTAACATTACATAGAGCATTTTCACCTTTCCATAAATCTGCTCCTTTTTCTTCCCATTCTTCTACCTCTGTCCCCAGAAAAATAATCACTGTTCTATTTTTACCTCAGATTAGTTCATATTTCTTTATAATTCAATATAAAAGAAACAATATGATATCTATTCATATGTGTCCGTATTCTTTTCACTTACTAAATCACATGTAGTTGGGGAAAAAACCACCCAAGAGATTAATTTGCATTTCACAGAAGGGAATATGAGAGTTAATATTAAAAGAATTGAGTCAAATTGTATGTGTTCTGGATTCACGTCTCAGTAATGGCATTCTCCATTCTAATGTGTGAGAGGAGGAGGAGCTGGTGCTCTGTTGTTTTTCCATCTGTTGAAGCTTTTCCAAACCAAACTCACGTCCATGGTGCCAGTGCTGACTCTTAGTGACTCCGTGGGGTTTCCTGAGACTGTAAGTGTTAGAAGTCAAAAGCCCAATCTTTCTCCTGCGGAGCTGCTGGTAGTTTCAAACTGCCAACCACCTGGATCACAGCCCAATGCCTAACCAATACATCACCAAGACTCCTTTCTAAAAATGGCATAAAGGTATAGATTACCCCACAAACACACACGCACACCTTATCCATGAAACAAAAACCCAGAAATTAAGGTCTGATCCAAGTTACTGTTTTCTTTGAATAGCTGTCTCAGCTAAACCCTATTCCTCTTTCTGGATAGTACACGAACAATACTACTGCGAATTTCTTTGGTTTTGATGCTATAGACAATGGGATTAATTACAGGTGGGAAAAAAAGATAGGCATTAGCCATAATAGTCTTCAGGAATGGGGGTAAGTGTCGTCCAAAGCGGTGTAGCAGGGAGAGGCTGATCATGGGCACATAGTACACTAGAACAGCACAAATGTGTGACACACATGTGTTGAGTGCCCTCCACCTCCCTGTGCCAGAAGCTATTCTCAGTACCGTGTGAAGAATTAGCGCATATGAAACCATAATGAGTAGTGAGTCTGGCCCAGAGGTGAAGGTAATAACAAATAGACCCAGGATGCTATTAAGGCGAGTGTCTCCACAAGGCAGTTTAATCAAGTCTGAGTGGAGGCAGTACGAGTGCGTGAGGACGTTGTGGCCACAGAATGGCAGACGCTTCAAGAGAATGGGCAGAGGGAGCATGAGCATCACACTTCTCAGGGCAATAGCGGCACCCATCCCAGTGATGCGGGGGATTGTCAAGATGGTTGTGTAGCGGAGTGGGCTGTAAATGGCCACAAAGCGATCAATGGACATGGCCAGAAGAACCCCTGACTCCATGAGGGTGAAAGAGTGCATGGAAAACATCTGGAGCAGACACCCATCAAAACTAACCTTAGTCACGCCCAGAAGGAAGATGCCTAGCACTGTGGGCAAAGTGGAGATGGAGACACCTAACTCAACAAAAGCCAGCATGGCCAGAAAGATGTACATGGGTTGGTGCAAAGCAGAGTCAGTTCGGATGATGTGAAGAATAATGCCATTTCCCAGGAAGATGATACCGTACATTAGTCAGAAGGGGACAGCGATCCAGATATGCTCTGCCTCCAGGCCTGGGATACCCACAAGAGTGAATGTTGCAGGTGAAAACTCCACAGAACCGTTAAAAGGTCTCATGGTACTTCATCAGAAGATACTGGGAAGCATATAGGAAATGAGGGACAAAAATCTCTGTTAGTTTCTATTATCAATTTCTGTGTTCCTGGCAGTCATGTTTAAGACATTTTCTTTAGGAAAGGGAAAGAAAACATTTCTGGAGTAAGGATCGATGTAAAACACAGCTCATGGAGATAAAGCTAGATAAACAAGATGCATAAAAGAGTATTGCTGCATGTGCTACATGCCAAATTCTGAAGGCATTGATAGAGATTTAAAACACAGCCCCTTTTTGATAGTGAAAGACACTGATAACATGCACAGAGGTCACGGTTATGTGAGGATGAAGGGAACTGGTAACTTGCTATAATTTTTACCAGAAGAAAATCAGTAGCAAAGCAATAGAACTATAGCAGTTAGAAATACATCAATTCCTACAATGGGTTTGTGATTGTGGAGGAGCCATTAAATAATCTGAGATATTAGGGTTTGTTATAAGCACATTAATGGTGATATAAGGAAATATAAGTATTTGTGAATGGATTATCATTATCTTTTTAGCATAGTAAGCGTTCAATACACAATGAAACTAAAATGAAAGTAATATATTAACCCATGAGAGTAGTTGTGAGATCTTTCAAGACACCTTTTATTAGTTCAATCTCTGTCAACTTGCTATCCATGGACGATGGAAAACGTGTCTATCACTTTTTGTAAGAGGATCTAAGTATGTTCCTATCACCTGAAGGGCTGAGAATAACACCAAATCCATTAAGATGTCACAGAGCCAAAGTGATGGTGAAGGTGGGAAATGGGGCTACAGAGCTTTTTCTGGGAATAAGTTCATTGACATTATCATTTCTCTCATCCAGAGCAGAGATTTGGGTGCTAAAGTGAGAAGACAGTGATAGGGATGGAGATGATGACTAAGGGAGAATTCTTCTTCCCATTTTCAGGCCATAGCTTTGGGTTAGGTATAACCAGAATAATGTTGTTAAATGTTTAACAATTGGTTCTCTAAATAGAAATACCCTGATATGTTGAGGTTGTCAGTTTCATGCCCACCATGACTAATTTGGGGCTACCAAAGTAATGAAAACGGAACTGAAAATAGATGTGCACAGTCAACTTACCCCAGGTAGTGCAGGCCCACATCAGTATACATTGGGCATGTAGCTGAGCCCACATTCCCACCCAAAGGATGCTGAGAAGCAGCACCTCGATCGCCTTTATTACTGTCTCCTTTCAAATGGCTTATAGGCATAGATGCTCCCTCTGCTTATATGGGCTCAGCTGAGTGGAGTGGGGCAAGATCCCTCAAGGGGAAATTACTCTAGAATTTTTATCCTCAAAACATTCACTGGATACTAGCCAAGACAGAGAGAAAGTCTCTCACTGTGATTGGCATGCCTGGGTGTGTGTACATACACAAATAAGTACATATATGTATGTATGTATACATATGCATACATCCATATGTATATATGCAAATGTAAAACAGTAAACAAATGATTTCACAAAATAATTCACTCCAATTTAATTTTAGAAAATGTTGTGTATATGTGATATACATGTTCTCTTTTTAAAATTTTTGTTATCATTTTATATAAAATACAAGGGTGGGACAAAAATTATTGATACTAGGGTTCAAATTTTTACTTGCAAGGATTTGTTCCATGTAAAAAAAATTAAGTTTTTCTTGTCAATCAGTGGATGACTGCAGACAAATTATCTCAGAGATACACTTGACAGGCTCATTGGGGTGCCTTCAAAAAAAAATGCCCACTTAAAGAAGTGACTACCAAGGAGATCCTCTGGACCAGTTAAATTAAAGCCAATATGTTCAACAGAGAAATATGGTAACTGATTTGAGGGACCTCAAAAGAATAATGCTAGTAGATTTCTTAAAGGACACAAGATGATCAAAGGAGCTTTTTAAAAAATTTATTAGATTTTTTTCCACAGGAGCATATTATGAATCAGTCTTAAGAGAATTCAGAGCTACATTGGTGAGAAGAAGTTCAGGAAAGTTGTACTGAAGAATTATTCCCTTATCACTATAATGCACTGGTTTATTATTTACAGCTAGTAAGGTCGATCCTGTGAGAATTTCATTGATGTTCCTGTCCCCACCCACCTATAGTAATGATATTGCCTCTTTCAGACTTCTTTTTGTTACCCAAATTCAAAAATTATATAGAAGAACTAAAATTTGAGTTCCCAAACCACCATTCTGGTGTGCTGTAAATTGAAACATATAGAATTCTGGGAAGAGCTAGAGAGATGGAAACACCACCTTCAGAAGTGCATAGACCTAAATGGAGAATATGTTGAGAAATAACTTCAAAGTTTGTGTTTCTGGTTTAATAAAGGCTTCTATGACTTTATAGTGAGGCTTTATGATTTACCCTCATATAGGACAGGGTAGAACTGCCCATGTGAGTTTCTGACATGGTCAACCTTTTCTTTTTTACTTCAGTCTTTTACTTTAGTGAAAAAATAAAAACGTAAACAATCACTTGCTTAAAATGGAAAACACAACCAAGCAGAGCACCATAAGCCAATTCTAAGTAGTACACAAAACAGGGTGATTAACGCCATTTGACGTATCTTCTCAGTCACTGCTCACATTCAGACATTTAAATACATATAAAAACAGACAGGAGAAACAAAATTTCCATGTACTTGATTCAATCCATTTTGTTGACATTATACAACAATTTAAAATAATGCATTTTCTACACATTAAAGAGACTCCTTGCTCTTCCAACCTTACTCACATTTGTTCCATCCCAAGAGTCTTCTTGCTTCAACAAAGTGAATATAGTACAGGGGCTAGCAAACTGTATCCATTAAGACCCAAATAGTAAATATTTCAGACTTTGTTGAATGAGTATGGCCATGACCAAATAAAACAATTAATAAAAACAGGCAGTGGGATAGACTTGGCTCAGAGAATATAGTTTTGTTGACTTCTGATCCAGTCCATTCTTTAATGATTCAACATTAGCTTTCATCTATAAGTGTAACTGGAAAAACAAGTGTCTCACACACACACACACACACACACACACACACAAATGTCAACACATTTAAAATACATATACTCATAAATTAATTTTGATTTCACTACTTTTTAAAAATAGTTTTATTGTGTATACATCATGTTTCATACAATTTAATGATTAAAATATTCAGAAGATTTACACAATCATCACCACAATTAATTTCAGAACAATTTCTTCATGTACTCATTGTTAGCTCCCCGTTTTCCCCATCCTTCTCTGCCATGCTCCTAGGCCATTATCAATCCAGTTACTGTCTCTATAAATCTACCTCTCCTGGATTGAATAGACAGAAAATAACACAAAACCTAGACAGGAGGCAAACAAACCAAAAATCCAACACCAGTGACTAGGCAAAATAGAGAAAAACCTCAATCAAATAAAGTAGAAAAAGTTAAAATCTGTAATAACTTGAGAATGAGTCAAAAGTGAGATCAAATGATAAAGCATTACATTTTCATCTAACTAGATCTGCTATATTTGACTTTTCAATGTTCTTGTCTAATAGCAATGCTAATCACATCCCTGGACTATGGTCAGAGGGGATTCACCAAAGGGTTAATTCATGTGAGGACCGTTCAGAGGGATTGTAATCTTCCACTGTCATACATAGCTTTGTGCAACCCAGGTGTTCCCAATTTAAACTCTGATACCACTCCCTCCTTCAGATTTGGATATTATTATTTATAATTTATAATTCTTGGATCACCCAGGCTATTGTGTTTTTTCTATGTGTACTTAATCAACGGCTCACTTGGATAGCTACTTGTTTTAAGACTAGATTTTTAAGACTCCAGACACTATTCTTTCTGATAGGCAGGCACCATCTGGTTTCTTCACTACACTTTGTGTCCACATCTTCAGTGATCGCTTCATGAGGGTGAACATCAAGCAAGACTCTGTCAGTCATAAGAACTAACTGTTCTTAGATTGGGTCCAGAATTAGACACTGAATCTTCATAGGAGAAGAAAACCTTATCTTTCTCCAGAGGAGCACTAGTGATTTGAAACCACTGACCTTGAAGTTAGCAGTCCAACACTTACCCAAAAGCACCACCAGAACTCTTTTACTTTTATATATGTGACCTATAGATTATTTTATTTAGAACCAGGTACTCCACTTAACATATTTATATTTACGATTTATAAATTTCTTCTTAACAGATATTCCATAATAAATAAATATGTAAAGATAAGGAATTAAGCACAAAAACATCTTGCTTGTTTGAAACTCATGCAAATTCAGTCATGCTGAAAATTACATCCATTTATCAACCTGTATTTTCCATATTCCTCCTTATTCATTTATGAGTTTTACCTATTTCAAAATCTTCTTAGCTGCTAAAAATTTTGTCAACACTTTGTGGGAGTTCGCAATTTTTGAAAATTACCATTTCACATTATTTCTCTATCTACCTATTATTATTTATAGGATTATGTGCAGCAAGGATATGTTCAATTTGATGGATTGATTCCATTGAAATCAACAAAATCAACAATTTCTACAGTTATACATCATTAGCATCTTCATAATCAGAACAACAACTAGTATTTATTAAATTCCAAATATATATCGTATGAACTGTTTACCAATTAATCAAAACAATGAGAAAAGTACTAATGCTACTTTTGCCAGTAAAGCACCAATAGTTAAGTAACAGGCCAGATTCATACTGTGTGACAGAAAAGTCAGCTCTTTTGATACCAAAGCATTTCTTTAATCCCTAAACTGCATTGCTTTGTGAAGGTTATATTTCAAATCAAGAGAGTCACCCCCAGTGGCAAAACACATTTGAGATAAACCCCAATAAGAACAAACAAAAAATACAGAAAATTTTGAAAACTATATCAGGCCAAACATTCATCAGACGGGGATCAACTGGCGAAGTTTTAACCATTCTAGTGGGGTTATCATTTTGATCTTCTGTAGACATTTCTTCATGCACTCTGTTTGGTAACCAGTCCCATTCCTCTATTATGGATACAGGGAAATCACGGGAGGCTTATTTCCTAAGTAGACTCCACAAATTTATCTTGGGCTCCCACAGTCATCCATAGCCTTGAACAAACCAGATCCACAAACTTTAAGCTCTGATACTATTCCCTACTTTGACTTCAGATTATATGCTTTACAATCCTTTGATGACTGGTGTTGGTATGCTTTTTCCATGTGGATTTAGTGTGGTAGTCACCTAATCTGGTGTCAATTTAAGGATAAAGACTTGCAGGGGTCCTCAAACTTTTTAAACAGGGGGCCAGTTCACTATCCCTCAGACCGTTGGAGGGCCGGACTATAGTTTAAAGAAAACTATGAACAAATTCCTATGCACACTGGATGAGTCTGCTGTTAAGCAGGACAGGTAGCAGCGGCAAAACCACCCGGCGGGCTGGATAAACATCGTTTGAGGACTCCTGAGTGGTGGAGTGTAGGCTGTCAATCTGGAGATAGCCAATGAGACTTCTGTGTGGGCATGGCCTTCTCCTGAGAATTCTGGGAAATCTGGTACTTCCTCCTTCTGTCAGTATAAACATATACAGACAGAAAAACAAAATAAGCATTCATGTAATTCAATTTCAGTATGACAGCATTGATTTCTTGGATATCCATAAAGGGGCTGACTTTGAAAAGTGCATCCTAGGGTCTCAGTCACCTATTACTCTCTGAGCTTCATCTACATGAGCTTTGGTTACACAGCTCTTCCTCAACAAGCTCTCCCCAAAGTCTCCCTGCTATATTCAGTCTTCTGAGATATTAATAGATATTTTCAAAAATTAAAATAACAATCACAATGTCTATATCAACAGTCCCACGTACTTGGAAACTAGTGTTGTCAGACTGTGTTTAGAAAAGGAATTTAGGTTTGATGTAAAAAGTAAACTAAAGTAAATTATTCTCTTAAATTCAGCATAATGCAAGAAAATGTCTGACAAGAGCAATTTACTTGGATCTGTTGGGGGAAAAGCAAAAGGTGATTTCAGTAAGAATTACACTCCTTTGTCCCATGCCATTGGTTTGGGGCGTAAACATTAGACCGTCAGCATTTTTCATTAATGGATTTGAAAGTAATGATATATAAGTGAAGACTAAAATGAGGAAGACCCTCAACAAGATAGATGGAGGCAGTGGCTACAACCATTGACTTAAGCAGAGCAAAACGTATGCAGATGGAGCAATACTGGGTGATGTTTCATTCTGTTACACACGGGGTCACTCTGCAAGGGAGCTGACAAAATGGGCCTAACAGCCACAACCTTGGAGTGAGTGTAGTAATGTGCTTGCATCAACTTATGCTCTTTTAGCAAAGTTGATTTTTGGCATTTCTTCCCAATTCTCTTTAGTGACTTCATGTTCACAGCTTAACATCTGCTCTCTCTTCCATTCCACTCATAGTGAACCCGTGCATACAACTGCCCCAAAGTGGTTTCAAAGATGTGAATTTTTGTGTAAGCAAATTGCCAAGTCTTTTTATTTGAGGGGAGTTTGGTGGTTTGAGATGACTGAAGTTTTGGTTAGAAGTCAATTACTTTAAGCACTGAGACATCATGGCTCTTCAATTAGCCCTAGATGGAGTCTTTACTGGAGAAAAGTCTGTAAACAATTTAAAGTAGGGTGGCTACCCTCTCAGGTAATAACCAAAAAGAAAGCTCTTTGCCCTTTAGGCAATCCCATCTCACAGAGACCCTACAGGCTGCAAAGGGGAACTGAGTGTCACGGGTTTCTCGTGATTGTGACCTTTCAGGAGCAGATTACCAGGCTATTCTGAGAAACCTACGTGTAGGTTCAAACTGCCAATCTTTCAGCTCCTAGCTACACAAACGGACACTAAACAAAATTTTCAGGGATTGATTTCTTTGAACTTAGAGTAAGTAAGAGGCTGAAGTGAGGTCCGAGGTTCTGAAATGTATCCACTATTCTTTACATTGCAGCACGCATTTGTAAATTTGGAAAAATAAGTTTGAATACCAAAAAAAACAATCACAATGTATTAGAACGTTGCTGTTGGGTGCCACCATGTCTATGTCAACTCAGAGCAGCACCAAGGGAGTTAGTAGAACTACTTTCTAGGTTTTCTGGGCTATCATTGTTTTGGAAATAAAACTAAGGGTCTTTATCCAGTAGAGTGGCAAGGGCGAAGTTAACTGTCACATTTTGGTTAGTAAGTGAGTGTATAACCTTTCCACCACCAGTTCTCCTGAGTGGTTTGAATGTTCTTAGGTATGATTCCATAAAAATTCAGTAGAATATCAGAGGGAACTCCCCCCCCTATTTTTAGTAAATAATTTGACTCATTATGTTGGTGAAAGAATCTCCATGTGGTAGGAAACCTTGGAACTTCTAAAGTGACTACTCCTCATTTAACAACCTGATTAGGTCCCAAATATCGGGTAATTATATAAGAACCAGCATTATATGAAAGCAGAGGATGACTAAGAAAATAGCTGTGGTTTTTGTCAGTTCCTATTGAGCTTGGCCCCAACTCATAACGACCTTATGTACAAAACAAAAGGAAAACACTACCCAGTTCTATGCCATTCTCACATTTATGGCGAAATTTGAGCTCAGTATTGTAGCCACTATGTCAAAGTAGGCCATGAAGGGTGATCTTCTTTTTCATTCACCCCTTACTTTACCAAGAATGATGTCCTTTTCCAGGGACTGGCTTCTCTTTATAACATATCCAAAGTACATGGGAGAAATATCACCATTCTCATTTCCACAGAATATTCTTAATAAACTTCCTTCAAGTAGATTTTTTTTTGTTGTTCTTCTGGAAGCCCTTGGTATTGTCAGTATTCATCACCAACACCACAGATTAAATACTTCGATTCTTTTTTCTTTCTTATTCATTGTCCAGTTTTCTCATGCATATTATACAATTGGATTTTTAAAAATTTAATGGCTGTTGCTTTCATGAATGTTGATTGTACATCCAAGTAAAATGAAATGCTTGACAATCTCAATCTTTTATCATTTTCCTTGTAAATGAGTTGATAGTTTATTAATAAAAATAATTTCATCTGTAAGCACAAAATGGACAAACAAAATTTGGACAAAGTAATAGAAAGTAGAGGAAACAAATTTCTAGCAGAAAGTCTTATTATGCCATGTTTTCATGAGGAAACCAGAAATAATGTATTTTATTTTGAAATACAGCAGAGTTAGAAATAAAAGTTGAATAGCTTTGGTTATGTATATATGATAACTTCCATAGTATGAGAATGAAATCATAATGAAACGTGTGAGGCATAAAACAGTGCCATTCCCTATATTTGTCTGATGCTCTTTCTGACCATTTGGAATCTTTTCTCAAATTCAGAGAAAATAGAGATCATGGAAAATTTTCGGTTGATCACAATTCAATTAGAAGCAAGAGAAGACCCCAGTTTATCCATACAATGGAACTCTGAAAAGACATGAAGTACCGATACATACATACATACATACAAGTAAGCTACCTTCACACGAGGAACTCCATTTTGTTTCAAACCACCTTTAACCCCTGGTAGCAGTTAACCCCCCATCCAATTGACCCATCCATTCCAGAGAGCAAGGTCCAATCAATCAGTGGATTCTGTGGGCCTCTTGCAGGCCAGTGGGATTTAAGGCAGAGAGGTCAGTTCAGAAAGCTATGGTATCTCCTTTTGCAATTCCTTTGGACAGTCCGGGTAGATTTTTTATCAGCACAACCATGGGACATCTTAGGAAGAAGTGGGTTTTTTTGGGGGGGGTTGTTTCAAATTGAGAACTGCATTGGTGAGCAAAAAGCCAGGAATAATTCTCTAAGAATTTTTCTTATCCCATCATGACAATGCTTCTGCTCATTCTTCCAGGAGACCAAGTTCAGACCTACAATCATTTCATTAGGAAGTATTAGCCCATCCACAAAACAGGCCCAAACTTGCCCGGTTAGACATATTTTTGTTCCCCATACTCAACATTTAAAATGAATAAGATTTGAATCCACAGAGAATGTCAAAATGTCATTTGGAAATGGTATAAATTGAAGAATATAGACTTTGTCAAGAAGGGTTAGAGCTAGAAGCCCTTATTTCATGGGAGTATACACCTAGACGGAGCAATTGCTCTATATTTTGATGTTTGTTTAATAAAGTTTTCTGACTTTGTAGTAATATATTTTGACTTACTCTTTTTTTCCACATCTATTGTATGTTCAAATGCAAACCACAGGTTATTTATGATAAATCACTTAAAAGTAACAAATTTAACCTAAAAGTTTAGAAAAAGCCCATGTCAAAACTTGCCTAAAGTTGATTTAGTAGGAAATTTTAAAAAGTTTATATTATATGTACTTCTTTCTCCTCTAGGCCAAATGGGTAAATTAGTAGAAATATTTACTTGGAAAACAATAATATTACCTTTAGACATGTTGTCTTTATAGCTGAAAGGCAAAAATTGTGAGACGTATAAGGTATACCAGACATATTTCTAAAGAAAATATGATGCATTTGCGGTTTTAAAATAACCATCACTTACTGTTACAGTACTAAATTTCTATGAATTTTGACTTTGTAGGGAAATATTATACATAACCCTAGGTAAATTTTTTTTTGTTTTACACTACAAAACAATAAAACATTTTTTAATTCTGTAATTACAGATGTAATCTTATGTTTTATTACATTAATAAAATATTCCAATAAAAATGGACAATACTCACACATATGAAGAAATACACAAACATGGAAATAAAGATATATATTTCACTGCATCTGTTAAAACTACAGAATTCAAAATCCTCTAATAGACCATGAAGCATCATTTTATAAAATTTTACCAAAGAATGAGTCAGTAAAAAAATCTTCAATTTATGTTTTTTTGTGAAGCATTTCAATGGTGACATTAGTAAACTATGTAGAAATAGAGGCACAATATTTATATCAAAGTTTTCCTTAGACATGACTATTTTCACGATGGAAAGAACAATAAGCATTATGGAAGTTACAATATTTTATCCATATTGAATTACTATAAGATATGAAGTCCAATGGGGAAAGCCCTACAAATCTTTAACAATGAGTTTACAGTAAACACTACTTTTGCTTCTTTATAAGGCTTTTATTAAAACTTTTTCCATACTTTAGAGTAGAGAAAGCTGAATTTGTGCCCATAAATTGTTTTCCCAAAGCCCAGCATATAGAAGAGGTAAAACAAAGTTTTGAGAACAGCTTTGTTTGACTCCACAGTGTCTGAGATGAAATACATTTGCAAAGATTTCCATAACAAATTTATATCTGTATTTTCTAGAAAATGTTTTTGACCCCCCTAATTTGTTGGCAATAACTAGGCTACTTGCCCTCAATCATGACAGTCTTACAAATGAAGTCTATTCAAGGAACTTTGGGAAAATAATATTAATTTTCTTTAAATTAAAAGAAAATTCTTTAGTAAAGTAATACAGCAATGACCCCAGCCTGTACAATATCTACTTTATATATTTTTAGACTTCCAAATCTTTCTTTTGGTTATTGTTAGTTGAGGTTGGAATAACATCAAAAGTAAAGTTAGAAAACTATTGTTCATAATCTTATTACTGCTTACATATCAGTAAAATTGACCAGGTACCAAAGTTTTCCTCCTTCAGACGTCAACAACCTTTAGAATTCCTTAAAAATTCTCTGATTCGCTTATTATTAAGATCGTAGTTATACCCACCAATATTGATGGGAGCATCAGATCACATAGGGTCACAAGATGAGCCATTGAATTCATAGAAAGAACAATTTTAATGGAATGTCAAACCTGGTCTTTGAAACACAGCATTTTTGTTACCTGTTCTCTAATCTGCTTGGTCTTCATCCCATAGACCAAAGGGTTGAAGAAACGTGGAACTAGTAGATAAAGGATGGACAAATAATATGTATGTGTGATGGGATATGAGATCCAGATCTGTGAGTGAAAAAAGAGAAGAAATCAAGGAGATAGAATTGGAAGAAGACACACATGTGGGGAACACATGTATTGAATGCCTTAAGACGAGCCTTTTTTGGGGACAGGTGAGCAACCGTGATAAATATCTGGATATAGGAAAGGGTGATTGAAAGGAAGTCAAACCCACCAACAATGAAAGCACCAAAGAGACCATAGAACTTATTGATAAAAATATCTTCAGTGGCAAGCTTCACAACAGCCATATGTTCACAGTAACTATGGGATATTATTTTGGTTCGGTATAGCTTCAGGCGAAACTTTATGAGCAGAAGGCACGGGATTACGAGGATGGCAGGCCGCAATGTCATCCCAATTCCAATATGAGTCACTACTTGAGGAGTGAATATGGTAGCATGTCTAAGGGGATGACAGATAGCCACATAGCGGTCCAGAGCCATGGCCAGCAAGACACCTGATTCAATGCCCTGAAATGTGTGGATGAGCCACATCTGAAGGAGACATGCATCAAAATAGATATCTGGCAAATAAAACCAAAAAATTCCAAGCATCTTGGGTACAAAGCTACTGCTCAGTACAATGTCTGTGGCGCCTAGCATGGCCAAGAAGATGTACATGGGCTCATGGAGGGTGCGTTCAGATTTGATGATGATCAAACGTAGAGCATTTCCAATCAAAGCAATAATATACATAGCACAGAATGGAATCCCAATCCAACACTGCACTGGTTCTAGACCAGGTATTCCAACAAATGTCAGTATAGAAGGCATAAATACAGTGTCATTGGGAATAGGCATGGCAATCTAGGGATATTCTTAAGGGAAAATGTTTACAATATATGATATTCTGTAATGGTATATATCCTATTCTGACTGAATCACAAAGTTAATTTGAGAAGAGAATTAGCAGAATAAACTTCATTATTTCTTCCTTGTTTTAATGAATGGGATCACATAATTATGGAGACTATTTAAAGTTTCACTAGTGTTTACTTTGGCAAGATTACCTACCTAGCCTTAGGATTGTAAATTGTGTAAAAATAATATTGGAAATGACCTCTTTGATCATATCAATGTGATCAGCGTGTTTAGTGGTGTTCTCTTTACTCTCTTGTTCCACCTTCTCTTTCAGTCTTTAACCTGTTTATGGAAATGAAGGAAAAATATTATTTGGAAGCCAGACTTAAGAGGTAGAACTTTAATTTTAAATCCCCCCATGTCTTTATCCCCACTTTTCTATTAATTTCACCAGGATCACATGTCAGCACTTCACTGATATAAGTTAGTTAGTAGAACACCTCTTTTTAGGACTGTGACTTCCATGAAAACTACCTCTCCTAACCAAGAATGTTCATGCAGCAAGAGCTAGACCCCATATTGATAAGTATTGAGATTTATATAATTTTGTTGTACTATCCAAGTAAGTCAGAATCAAGAGACAAAGGCTTCAATGACTGGCTTTATATACAAGTCCTCCAACATGTCTTTTTCTGCATAGATGGAGTTCCAGAACAGAGCTAAAATAATTACCGGTAGTTGTTAAAGTTAAGTGAACTCAATTATACATCTTACAGAAGAGGAGAACTATTTTGTTTTCATCCAGAACAATGAAAACAATAGTGTTCCATGATACCTTTGTAGAGGTTAAAGATAGGTGAGTGGTTTTGGAAGTCTGAATCTCCATTTGAAATCTGTTTCAATGGAGAATCTTTATCTAGAAATCAATTCCACTTACTGTAGAAGAAAAGTAGGAAGTTATAAATTCATGGTTTCTGGAAAAAGTGACACAAAATGTATGAGAGACTGGGCTTCCTCTAGGACATAGTTCAAAATCATAGTTTTATTGTGATAGAAATATTTAGTACTTTCTACTAGACATATATACTAGCATAAACTAAAGTTAATTAGCAGGTTTCATGAAAGTATATATCAATGAATACTTACTTTTAAAATAAGAAAATATAGATGATTATCTAAGTGATTAATTATTTACATCTAAATCAAGCTTATCTATAGGTTCTGTATGTGGTTTTTTCCTAACTTTATCTAAAACATTCCCCACAAATCATCATCCACAACATTACACTGGGATCTCTCACTCCCAAAGACTTTAATTCCTATGAATTTCAAAACTGAAAAATTTTTTGAGATGTTTCCACCAAATCCCTCTCCTTAAACAGAATTCTGTACTGTAACTTGCTGGCGTCTGCTGTAAGTTTTCTTATGGGTTTTCCATGTCTACATTCCTAGTCATTGTCACCTTCAGAAAGACCTCAAGTAAATTGATGTAAAGCTTCCTGTCAAACAATGCTTCCCCTTTCTGATGATGTGATAGAGCTCCAGGAAGTTCTCAGAAGAGCAGAATTAAAGATAGCTGAATTTGTCCACAAATATTTGGGGTCCCCTCCTATATTTCCAGATTTAAAATAAAAAAGATTGATGGTCCTCATGCTTCATTTCTCCTTTTCTTTCCCCTGATGACAAACTAACTGCCTTTCACCACGGAATCTTCCCAGGCACACTCTCTGGTTCATGAAGTCTGTTCCTGAATTAACATCCCAAGAATTTCAAAACAGACTCCATAAAAAAATAATTAATACTCTAATGTGTATGATTTTGAATTTTTCTATGTCTAATCGCATGAGTTTTGCATGTGCATTCAATGCAGAATGTATCATTTCACCTGCACCTGATGGGTCCCCATTTCAAAGTTTGCACTCACTCAGAATTGAGAAGCAGTAGATGTATGTCACCGGTGGAAGGGAAGTGCTTTATCTTTGCCGGTTCTTGTTTTGCCCATAATTTCCCTTGATGACCAGAATTTAATCAGCTCTGGAAAGTCCTGAGAGACTTTACTCCCAGTTGCATACATGTATGCTTTGACCAGAGGATCCGTCACCTTTTCTCAAGAATATCTTGTTCTTCAATTTTCATGGGACTTGATTCCTCTCCTAGTTTGGCCAATAGTTGAAGGATGTTCTCTCAGTCAAATAAGGAAATAGTGTCTCTCAGGGCACCAGGTATTAGAATCCATCTTGTTCTCACACGCTTAGCAGTAAACCACACAGCCAAGGGTCAACAGGGAATGCATAGAACAGGGCTCCATCTAATGCCTGAGCAACTTGTATAGCATTATTTCATTCTTTCATGCTTTTTCAGGAAAGGGAAGTCATATATATAGTTCCCATTTCTTATGTTACTGTTGGCCATCCCTGAAAACCCTAAATAACTCTTAGATGGCACTTTTGTGATGAAAAGTTAGAAGAGAGTATAAAGGTCAGGACAATATTAAGCTTAAAAACTATAAGAGGAGAAAGGAAATGAGCTAATCATGGTTGATTTATTTCCTAATTAGAAAGATTAGGTTTTTCTCTCTTTCAGTATATGAAATACAGTATTAATGAATCTATAGGAACAGCAAGTAGAGTAAGGGTTTCAGGGTGGGGGTCGAATGGTGGTGGTGGGTGGTGGTGAAAAAAGGCGGGTTCAGGAGTCCAGGAAGGAACAGAAGGTTTGGAAACTGATTGTGGTAGTGATTGTGCAATACTGCTAGAAGTGATTGAACCATGGAATGATATGATATATGTATTACTCCCAATTAAAAATACATTTATCTATAAAGATAGATAAATGTATATCTATATCTATCTATCTATCTATCTATCTATCTATCTATCTATCTATCTATCTATCTATCTATCATCTATCTAAAGACAGGGAATGAAAGGGATTATTCCTTCCTATGAAAAGGTAGTATTAGACATTTTCAACACAGTCCTTGATCTTAAGGTTTTCCTTAGTATTAATTATGTTTCATTTGTAGTTTATCCTAAGTTTCCTAAGCCTTTATATATTTAATATATATTTTTATGAAAATACATATGTTTTGGGCTTTATGTGTTCATTTAAAAAAGGTATCATTTACAAATAGAACTCATTCATAATCTTTATGCTTTGGGAATACTAAATTGAACAGTTTTACTGATGATTTAGGAAAATATATTTATGCTAGATGTATATATTTTTTCTTTATTTTTAAAAATCATTTTATTAGGGGTTATACAACTCTTATCAAAATCCAGACATGCATCAATTGTGTAAAGCACATTTGTACATTTATCGCCTTCATCATTCTCAAAACATTTGCACTCCACCTAAACCTCTGGCATCAGGTCCTCATTTTTTCCCCTCCCTCCCTCATGAACCCTTGATAATCTATAAATTATTATTTTGTCATATCTTGTCCTATCCGATGTCTCCCTTCATCCACTTTTCTGTTGTCAGTCCCCCAGGGAGGAGGTCACATGTATATCCATGTATTTGGTTCCCCCTTTCCAACTACCCTCCCTCTACGCTCCCAGTATCGCTACTCACAACACTGATCCTGAAGGGATCATCCTCCCTGGATTCCCTGTGTTTCCAGTTCCTATCTGTACCAGTGTATATCCTCTGGTCTAGTCAGATTTGTAAGGTAGAATTGGGATTAGGGTAGTGGGGGAGGAGGAAACATTTAGGAACTAGAGGAAACTTGTATGTTTCATAATTGCAACTCCTCCCCAAGACCCTTCTGTAAGGGGATGTCCAGTGGCCTACAAATGGGCCTTGGGTCTCCACCCCTCACTCACTATGATAAGATTTTTTTGTTCTGATGATGCCTGATACCTGATCCCTTCGACAACTCGTGATCACACAGGCTGGTGTGCTTCTTCCATGTGGGCTTTGCTGCTTCTGAGCTAGATGGCCGCTTGTTTACCTATATCTTTTGATAGCCGGGCACCATCAGCTTTCTTCACCACATTTGCTTATTCACCTGCTTTGTCTTCAGTGGTTGTGTCGGGAAGGTGAGCATCATAGAATGTCAATTTAATAGAAGAAAGTATTCTTGCATTGAGGGAGTAGTTGAGTGGAGGCCCAATGTCCTTCTACTACCTTAATGCTAAACCTCTAAGTATTTGCACATAGATCTATTTCCCCATTCCCATATATAAATATATTTAGATATGTACATGCCTTATTTAGATCTCTATAAATGCCCTTTGCCTCCTAGCTTTTCCCCCCATTTCCTTTGACTTTCCTCTTGTTCCACTATGATGCTCAGTCTTCATTTGGGCTTCAGTAATTCCTCTTGGTTACATTACCCTTGATCACACTCTACCAGGCCTCCTACACCCTCCTCACTGTTGATTTGGATAACTTGTTGTTCCCTTGTCCCTGGGTTTGTTAACAACACTACCTTTCCCCCCCCTCCCCCTCTCCCATGTCCCTCCAGCACTCTCAGTCCCGTTGTTTTCGCTTCCATATTGTTTATCCAGCCTATCTTATTTAGACAGATTTGTGGAAATAATAACATGCACAAAAACAAGACAGAGAAAAACCAAGCAACAATATACAACAAACCATCAACAACAATAAAGCAATGACAACAAAGCAAAACACAACAAGAAAGAAAAGCTTATAGTTAGTTCAAGACTCTTTGTTGGCCTTTAGAGTGTTTTCCAGTCCAGTCTGTTGGGGAACCACGGCCTGGCCCCAAAGTGCACCTTCAGCATTCCCTGGGGACCTTGCCGCTCCTTTTCCTTGCTGTTCTGTTGCAACCCTTTAGTCTTTGGCCTTGGTATGGCTGCGGCAAACTGTGGCTGTGGTGAGATCAAGCCCCCGTGCACTAGCTCCAAATGGTCCCCACTCCAGCATAGACAGTGGCAGAGCCAAGGTCAAACTCTAGCCAGCCTCCACTGTGGTAAGCCAAAAGCCCCCAGGCCCTCGAAACCTTGTGGGTCTATACCTACTTATCTTGATGATGCTCATTCTGTGTTCCAGCAGTGCTTAATTTCCCTCCAAGCAGCCCTCCTGGGCCAAATTCTGTGGAGTCCCTCTGCTATGTGTTACTCCATCGCCATCTTCCCAGAAATCCAAGAGTGTAATTAGTTGCAGAGGCTGAGAAGGCTTAGATTTCAGTCTTGACCCTTATCCTAGATCAAGTATGTTCAGTGGCTGATGACTGAAAGATGGGACGTAAGGTGGCAGACTTCTTCCTCAAGGATATTGAGAATAACCACTTCCAGAGACATAGGAGTAATGGCAGGATTCTATCTCAAATCCCAAAACTTTCAGGTCAGATGAACGGTCCAGGTCCATAACCTAGATGTCTAATTTTCTACTTCATATTATATGGTAATTATCTTTACAATTATGAGGGAAGGGGAAAGACACCTGACCTACTCCATTTACACAGAGGAATAAAAATCATCAGCATTAGCTGCCCAAGACTTATGAAGATAAGGTCAGACCTGCCCCCAGTCTCCAACCTTCTTTACCTGTTCAAGCACCAACTGTTCCTCCACAGCACTCTCTACTTTTCAGTTGCATTTTATAAGTCACTGCAATGGTCACACAGAATTCACAGGCAGAACTCACCATTATGGGTTTTGTTGAGGACGTTAACAGGTTACAATTCAGGAAAGCAATGCTGAGGATACAGTTGTTTGGTGAAGATTATTTTGCCTCTGCTAAACTGGCAGGCAGGCCATTCTCTCTAACTCTCAGCTTTTTGTTCTGGCCTCTGCCTTGAGGCAACTTCACACAACTATAAATCTCAATCCAAAGGTGCTCATTTTTCATGGGCAGCAACCCAGCTCCTCCACTGAGGGCCCAAGGTACATCATTCCACAAGACATACTCTGGCTCTAAATTCTCAGTTTTACTTGCGCAGTGAACTTTTTCCAACCCTTTGTAGCACAGTTGTCTCCTGGGTCAAGTTACTCAATGTCGAAAAGACTTGCTTCACTTCCACTTCCACACTTGCTAGAAATGTTGTCCCTATTTCTGCTTTTAGATTGCACATTTGACCAGTTAATTTTACCCAGACCCATGGGGAAAACAAAGTCATTTGATGGGAATAAGAAAGCCTATGGCTAGAAGAACAATATTAAATAATTCACTGCATTATAACAATACATAAAGATTATTTGAAATATTTCATTAATGACATAATAAAACATTTTAAATAATAGATTTCTGTCCTTTATTGTATCAGAATTCATTTTTAGGAAGAGAATTCTAAAAATGAAGGCTCTTAACATAACTAAGACTTATCATATAAGGCCAAACTTACCTCATTCTTAGTGATTCCACTGTATTTCTTTTAAGACAGTTTTCATCATAGAGTACAGCCTAGAACAACTGTGAAAATTTCCACTACTCCTTTGGCCTCACTATTAGTGGTTCTATAGAAAATGTTGTGACTTACCTTGCTCACGTATATGTTAAAGATAATAACCTGTTCATGGATCACGAAGCAGTTATGCACATAGAACAAGAAAATACTGCAAAATTCAAGAAAAATGTATGTCATGGTTGTATCTCTCAACAGACTTATTCAATCAGTATGTTGTGCAATAATCAGAGAATCTGAATTATAAGAAGAACAACGTAGCATCAGAGTGGGTGGAAGACTTACTAACAACCTGCGAAATGCTGAAAGTGAGGACATGAAACACCTGCTCATGAACATGAAGGATTGCACCCTTCCCTATGCATTATAGCTCAATATAAAGAAAACCCAAACCCTCATCACTGGACGGTCAAATGAAAGGGAGAAAGCATTGACATGGTCAAAGGATTTGTTTTGCTTGGCTCCCCAATCAATGTTCATGGAATCAGCAGTCAAGATATCAAAGGATGCATTGCATTGGGTGACTATCTTTAAAGTTTTGGGAGACAAGGATGTTACTTTGAGGAGTAAGACACCGTCATATTTTCAATCGCCTCATATGCATGTGAAAGTTGGACATTGAAAAAGAAAGACCAAAGAACAATAAATGAATGAAATCATTGTGCAAGCAAAGAATATGGGACTTACCATAGACTACCCCCCAAAATAAATGAATCTGTCGTGGAAAAAGTAGGGCCAGAATGTTCCTTAGAAGCAAAGAGCACAGATTTGTCTCACATACTTCGGATATATTGTGAGAGAAATCAGTTCCTGGAAAAGGATACCATACTTGGTAAAGTAGAGAGTGGCCCAAAATAGGAAGACCATTTACAAGATGGATTGCCACATTGGACTGCAAAATGGATCAAACATAAAAACATTGTGACGATGGCACAGGTCCAGGCAGTGTTTTGTTCTGCTGTATAGAGTATCTCCATGAGTGGAACCAACTTGATGACTCCTAATCGACATCCCTAACAATGATAAATAGAGGCCTGCCGATTGTTTATCTCTAGGAAAACCTTTTTTGTCCCCTTCAGCAAAATAATACTTAGCATTTTCATTTAAGATTGTTTTTCTCTTTCAACCAGCTCTTTGATTGCATATTTTAATAAGTTTCATTAGTATAATGCACATCTAACTCTATTACTGTTTTCTTGGCCATTTTTCAATGTGACCTTTTTTTATATGGTACAGGATTCTGACGTGTGGGTGACTTTAACACTTACTTCTTTGGACCAGTAAGATCTACTCAGAGGCAGAAGACTTTCCTCACTGGAGGGTGGTGGTGGTGGTGGTGGCGTGTGTGTCCAGCAGGACTGAAAGGTAGTGCTTTGGCTCCAACTTCTTTTGGGTCACACAAGCTGCAGGTGTTTTGTCTTGGCACCTACTAAATTCTCAGATTGTTATAATGGAACTTTCAGATATGATAATTTGAACTCCGTTATTCATTTTTGTATTGCCATCATACAACAATTTGAACTTTAAAAAATATTTGCTATTATGACCCTCCATATTTTACTAAACATGATGTCCTTTTCTAAGAACAGGTCCCTCTCGATGGCATATTTAAAGTGTGCCATATAAAGTTTGGCCATCCTTAGTCTCAAAAACATTCTAGCTGTGCCTCTTTGACAGCAGAGTTATTTGTTCTTCAGGAAGTCTGTGATATGTTCAATGTTGTTCACCAACATTATTATTTGAATGCACGAATTCTATTTTCCCATCTTCTTAATTCATTGTCTAGATTTTGCCCACGTTTGAGGCAATGGAAAACACCGTGACTTTGATTAACTGTGTCTTAGACCTCAAAGTGACCTAATTGTCCTTAAACACTATTAAGAGGGCTTTGCCAGATTTTCTGAACTCAATTACATCATTTGATTTCTTGACTGCCACTTTCATGGGCATTGCTTGTGGATCCAAGTAAAATAAAATAATTGACAACTTCAGGAACATTTTTACTTTTATTTATCATGATCTTGTTTATTAGCACAGGTGTTAGGGAAGAACATGCTCAAAAGTTGAAAAAGAAATTCAAGCCATAAGTTGACATATTGAAGGACTTATGAAGAAAATGTTGAGGGATGCAGGAAGCATCCAAAACAAAAAATGAGAGGAATATTCAGTCACCACACCAAGATAAATCAGTCAGTTTTCAACCATTTCAGAAGGGGGACAATTTTTGAGAATGGATCATACTGTAGGGAGAATTTCAAGCTATAGTATTGACAAAAAATAATGTAAGAGTAATTGGCAGAACCAGTTGAGATATTTCAATAAATGGATGGAGGACTAGAAGCGCTCACTCCCCTATGCCAGAAATTTGGAAGAAAGCTACCTGACCAGATAATTGGAAGAAGAGATCCATGTTTGTGACTATTTCCAAGAGAAGTGATCCAGTCAACAAAATGTAGAATGTATTAAATACTACAACTAATATCACAAGCAAGTAAAATTTTACTACAGATAATTTAAAAATTGTTGCAGCAATATGCCAAGAAACTGCCAGACATTAAAGCCAGATTTTGAAGAGGAAATGGAATAAGGGATATCATTGCTGATGTCAGATGAATCTTGACTGAAAGCAGAAAGTAATAGGAAGATGTCTACCTGGGTTATATTGGCTATGCAAAAGCATTGGAATGGTGGTATTATACAAATTAGTATTAAATTTGTGAAGAATATGAATTTCATAACACTTAATTATATACGTGTGCAAACTGTATGTAGAATGAGTCAGCCATTCAAACAAAATATGAAGATAATGCCTGATTTAAAATTAGGAAAGGTGTCTGTCTTGACTGTTTCATTTCCTCCACATTTTCCCAATCTATATGCTAGGCATATGTATCCCAAAATATACAGTCAGAAGAACACATTAGGGATAGTGAAGACTCTTGAATCTGTGGTATGCAAATGACACAACCTTGCTTACTGAAAGTGGACAGGACTTGAATTTTAAATACTGCAGCTCTCAACATGGATTACACTTCGACATTAAGATAACAATGTCCCCCGAATGTGTTAATAATAAAAAGCTGTATAAGACAAAAATGACTGTACCCCTGATATGTAAAGTATGTAGTTTCTAATTGCAATTAATTTTTTTTGTCAGACAGTTTTCAACTATGATACTTAAACTCCAAAAGTAGAGTTGCAGTTTTATTATTTTCTCAATTAATATTTGGTAACCATTTGTGCATTCCATAAAAAAGATTTCGTATTTTTTTCTTTTCAATCTCCATTTAATTCTTACATTCTTTCTAATGCAAATTAGCCAATGCTTTGCATAATATAATTGTTTGCATCACATAATTGTTGTGTGGCTAATTTTGGTATTTCTGATTTTATATTTGTACATCAATTAGTTTTTTCAGATAAACTGGAAATACAGGCAAATTAATTTAAAAAATCATCAAAATACAGAAGTGACCCCCGTTCTCATAGCAACCCTGTAGGACAGAGTAGAACTAACCCTGTGAGTTTCAGAGAAGTAACTCTTCAGGAGAGGAGAAAACCCTGTCTTTCTTCCTGGGACAACTGGTGGTTTCAAACTGCGGACCTTGCAGTTAGTATCCCAACGAGTAATCACTACTTCACCAGGGCTCTATAAAATCAAAAATAGATCTTGAAGAGTGGGAGATACCAGAATAATAGACACTGAGCAGCTTGAGAACATTGATGTCACACGTGGTCCTGTGAAATTCCCTAAAATCAAGTGCACCCCCACCCTCGGTGATCTATTCTACTTAGAGCTAAATGATACTTCAGAAAATGTTCTCAGTTTAAAGAGATAACTAAAATATGAAAGACTATCTTAATACTTTGAAATATTCTCATTCAAATGTTTTTCTTTATCTGTTTAATCAATTACGATGTTGCTTTTTAAAGAGTAATATCATTTTATGTTTCAACAATGTATACAAGTTGCTATTTCTCTTAGAGTGTTGCATACTTAATTATTCATTATACACCTTCTTGAATTATAAATATGTGAGATTTAATTAAAATAATTTTTCCATATATACATATTTGTGAATTCTAGAGACACACACCTCCTATGTAGGGATAACCATCAAGAACACACCCAGGTAATCCAGTAAGGGAGATTTCCCCTCCCTGGGATTTTCAAGGTGACAGGTTCTGTTGGAGCACAAAATGCTCACATCTTTGGTCAAAGGGAATTCAAGGGAGACTTAATACACACAAGAAATCTTTACATGGATTTCTAAAAGCTGAATACTCAGAATTTAGGCTCTAATAAAATTCTCCTTTTTGATCGTGGATTTTATTATTAAAATTCTGAAGGCTATGATGAAAGTAAAAAACAAAAATCCATATTTTGAGAATAATTAATGGATATTGAATTTTATCATTAAAAAATTGTAGATCACACTGGTTGGTGTGTTCCTTCTGTGTGAACTTAGCTGACATAGAACTTAGCTGCCTTAGATGGCTGCTTCCTTTAAGACAAGACTTTAAAAGTATAGACCCTATTCTTTCTGATAAGCAGGCCCCATCTGATTTCCTATAGCACCCATATCTTAAATGAGCACTTTCTGAGGGATAGTATTAAGCAGAGCTACATCATAAGAATGAATTGTTCTTGGAGTAGGGGTTATGGTTACATATTCCAAATTCATATGTAAATCGAAGGCTGACATTTATTCCTGGTCCACTCTAAAGGCAATGTTTCCAAATTCCTCAGAAATATTATAAGTAATCTCCCTAACGCATTTGATAATTCTAATAATAATATCATTAATCTAGCCAATGGTACAGAATTTTAAATACTAGTGAGAAAGGAATATATATATTCCTTTATATAAATAATATATACGAGAGCTTATAAATATATAAATATTACATAAATATATATAAGAGATTTTTAGACTAAAATACATAGACTGATCAGTTATACATATTAGAAACTTAAGTGACTGAACCCACCGTGGGAGGGATTTGTCTATCTCAGAGAAGGCGATTTCATTTCTGTGGTTGGGTAAAGTAGGAAAGGCCAGCCACCCTGGGGAAAGAAACAACTTAACATCCCTCACATAGATGGCCAATGGGAGGATCCATTTTATAGTAGAAAGTTGATGATGCATTTTTGACAGAATTTATATTCCAACCTTTTCAACCTAAGCCTCATACTATAGGCCACTTGGAATTGAGATCTTGGCTTTTCTAAGAGTATACCATTTTTCATAGGTCACATCAGAAGTATTCCATTTGGAAACCCCATTAAGTAAACTGGATGTTACATTAACCATATGTGTTCCAGATTAAAGGGACTGAATGATTACTTTGGACGTAAAGCGGAATCAGCCTAGGTTAAGAAGAAGCAGATGACAGGTTTCTCAAGGTAATGAATTCTGAAGTCATTTTATTTTGGTTCAAATCTGTTGTTTTTGAGCTTGCCCAATGAGTTAGTCTGGGAACTTTAAGGAAACAAATCCACAGCAACTCATTTATATAAGATGGAGTTTTATATAAAGGTTAAGTGCACATTAAGAAAACGTCCCAACCCAGTGCTGCCCAAACCCACAAGTGCAACAGTAACCCCTACCTCCGACACCAATCCACAAAGTCCTCCTCCATCTCACAAAACACACACTATGATGCTGACTGCCAGAGGAAAGCTGAATCAGTGAATGGGTAAGCATCTCAGTGCTGGCACCCAGGGCTGCATCAGGGTAGGTGCATGTGGTACCCAGGGCTTCATCAGGGTAGGTGTATGCGGCTTCTCCTTGGGGATGTCTTGCAGGAAGTGAGCCTTGCAAGCTGAAGCAGGGAAATGGCTCAGACAGCTGCTCCCTGGTCTGACCATCAGAAAGCAAGAGACCTAAGAACTAGAAAGGTGAGGCTCACCAAGCCATTTATCCCTCCGTCCTTCAATTAACCCCACGTGTGTTTATTGTCTAGGTTGGCACAATAAATGACCTCACCCAATAATTGACAACTTTAAACCAACATGCATTTCCTATTTTCCCTGTTTTTTGTTACATGGCTTCACTCTGCATACATAAGTTTGCTGTAGTGAATGAGCGTTATTGAAATTGTTGCTGTGTTGTCAAACCTCATCATTTTCTTAAGGAAAACTTTTAATGAGGTTATTGAAAAACCTAGGTGAACAATGGGCTCAGACATCAACAATCATGAACTGATGCCAACAAAGAAATACTTTGCGGCTAACTTAGTAGTAACTAGCCAGGTCCCAGATGCTAACTAACATAATTGTGAAAAGCAAATATAATATCTGGGATTCCAAATTGGTATGTACTGCCTTGATTCTGAGGAATTATTTATAGCAGTGAAATGTGTACATCTTGAGCTTCTATTTTGATATGCATTACAACTATGTCACCAACAATTCTCCTAAGATACAGAACACTTGCATTACTCCAGGAAGTTTTCCCTTCGGGTCTGTTTCCATAAGTGCTACTTATCACTCTCTAACGGAAAACCCACATTTCCTCTGCTAGAGATGAGATTTTCCTATTCTAAAACATCACATAAATGGAGTCATAAAATATGTACGAGGTGTTCAGATTGTTTCATTCACCAAAATATAGTTGTATTTATTCTTGTCATTGGGTTTCTTAGTAATTAATCTTTTATAAAATGTCTGATTTTGCTCATTTTCACTGGGTTGATGAAATGTGAAGGTCGCTGGATGATAAAAATGATTTACACGCAGAAAAGAAACCATAAAATTAGCAATTTAAGCACATCTGTCACTCTATGGGAGAAAAAAATCTTGTGACGTGCAGCTTTAAAAATTATAACATAGAAATCACTCACTTCTACATGAAATAAATGAGCTTGCTTTGATGCAATAACAATGAGCTTTATTTTTAATTTTTCTTTTTTATTGAGTTTTTAAATATATACATATAATTTTATATGTAGTAAATTTGGATATTAGCATAAAATATATATATTAAACACCTATATAAATACCTATAGTGTATGTAAATATGAAATATGTAGATGAGTATATACAATTACCAGTATATAAATATATACAAAATTTAATTTCATGTCATGTCATTTGCCTGATATTTGCCTTATGCCTGATTTCCTAGTTTATGGTTTGCTTTTTCACATTATTAAGAGTGTACTTGTGATGATGTTGATATTACTGACAAAATTAGCATCTGAGTGGTGAAAATTGGTAACACACTCAACTGGTATCCAAAAGATTAGAGTTCACCAGAATTCTCAGAAATTAATTTTAAAAGTCAGTTATTGAAAACTCTATATAATATTTTTCTATTCTGACACTCATGCAATCAATCACTCTGAGTCTTAGTGATGTCCTGACATCATTATGTAAGATAATCATATGGTATGGAATGCTGGTAACCGTTTTTAATACTATTTAGTTATATGGATATAACAGCATAAAGCTAACTAAGTCACATAAATTTAATGATAGTATGCAGTTTATTTTCTCAAGTCAGGATACTAATGATATGAAGACAGTATGTCCACATAATTGTAGAGACTGTTAGAGAGCAACTCATAAAGTAAACAATCAAAAGGTGGTTGATTATATACATATTAAATGTATATTTATACAATGATACATGATTAATTATTATCAATGAATAAATTTACATCACTAATATAATGAGCTAGAAAGAAAACAAATAAACTTAAGTTGCATGGAACCAATTATATAAATTCATAAACCGACAAATCTACTGTTTAGTGATGAAAGGTTACATGGTGAAATTCAAGGAAATAATGTAGTAATTATCTTAGGAGAATCTGGAGTTTCCGAAATAATAGTAAACTTATATGCTTTCTGATACTAAAATCAACCACCAGTAGTCTTTGAACCAAGTCTAACTCATGGTAAACCCCTGCGGGTGAGAGTGAAACCATGTCCCAGAGGGTTTTCAAGTTTGTGGCTTTCAGAAGTACATTTCCATTCCTTTGTTCTGGGGTGCTTCTGGATGGGTTTCAATTTCCTTTTTAAAAAAAAGTATTCAGTGCTTAATTGTTTGCACTATTCAGTAACTACTAGTTTCGAATAACAGCAATGATTATTTTATTCACCTGGAATTTGTTATATGAATATTACCTTTATAAATCTTATTTTTACTTAGGTTTATGTTATTATACATGAAAAAAATTAGAAAACATTGCTGCAGTAATTGAGATATTTTTATTAAATATTTTCAATAAATTAATAAAATGAAATTATAAATACTCAACTTATTTCTATTTTCGACTAAATGCTTTACTTCTACATTATGTGTTCTACAGTTTTCTCTTCAATACAGAGCTAAGTGATAAGTAACTCCTGGTACATAGGGATAAACCAAAATTAGAACAATATCGTAGTGAATTGTATCCTAGAAGACTCTATTCATGATTTGGTTATACAACCAAGAGCTTTGGATATATGATGTTTTCTTGAATGTCTTCTTGAATGACAGGCAGCTGATATTTAGTTCAAATCATTTTCCCCCAAAAGTGCATAGTTGTGGAAGATATACTTTTTCTATATATTTTGATTATTACTTAGAAAAAAAGTACTTTTCATACAGGCATACTGGTTATCCAGAAGTGCTTTTCGAGGAAAACATTTTCAGGACATGGTCACGAATTTCTTTTGTCTTCATCCCATACACTATAGGGTTGAGAAATGGTGGGACTAACAGGTAAAGGTTTGACAAAAGAATGTGAACATAAGGTGGTATGTGAGAACCAAACCGATGCGTGAAGAAAGAAAAGAACGCAAGAAGGTAGAACTGAAGGAAGACACAAATGTGGGCAATGCATGTATTGAAGGCTTTGAGTCTTGCCTCCTTCTGGGGCAGTTGAAAGACAGTGATGAAGATCTGAACGTAGGATAAGGTGATGAAGATGATGTCAAAGCCTAGGATGCTGAAGGCAACAAATAAGCCATACATCTTATTGACTCGAATATCTTCCACAGCAAGCTTCACAAGGGCCATATGCTCACAGTAAGAGTGAGAGATAATTGTAGTTTTGTACAGTGTAAGACGACATTTGATGAGCACTATGCATGGCACTATAAGAACGACAGCCCTGAGTGCCACCCCAACTCCTATTTGAGTCAGTAGCTGTTGTGAGAAGATGGTGGAATGTCTCAATGGGTCACAAATGGCCACGTAACGGTCCAGGGCCATTGCAAGTAGGACACCGGATTCAATGGCCTGAAATGAATGAATAAACCACATTTGCAGAAGACAGGCTTCAAAATAAATTTCTGGCAAATGAAACCAGAAAATGCCTAGCATTGTGGGAAGAATACAAGTGCTAAGGACCACATCGGTGGCCCCCAACATAGCCAAGAATATGTACATGGGTTTATGGAGGCTGCTTTCACATTTGATTAAAGCTATGATGATGGAATTCCCAACCACAGCAATGATGTACATGACAGAAAATGGAATCCCAATCCAACACTGTACTGACTCCAGGCCAGGGATTCCAATTAGTGTTAGTACAGGGGGCATGAAGACTGAGCCATTGATTGTGAACATGGTAATTTGGTCAGTAGAATCAAGTCTTGATATTGCTGTTTCATTCGCTAATCCCTGTGAAGATTTGAAAAGTGTTAAAAAATAAAAGAGATTAATTTATTTTAGACACAAATGTTTCAGTTAGGTTGTGAGTGTATTATCTCTTAAACCCCAAAGATACTTCTAGTTTGCTATTTTCTTTCCAAAATGTCACTGAGCACCCACAAGTCAGGGTTCCTATTGTTTCTTTATTAACTTTTAATGAACAAAATAAAATCTATTTGATGGCTCTTTTCTGCCCATAATAACTGTCCAGACAGATGCTATTCATCTCATGTCCCTTAATCATCACTTATACTTTTATATCCACTATCTTAGCTATCTAGAACTGCTATTGCAGAAATATTGTGAAATTATTGCTCTAACAAATATAAATTTATTCTTTCAAAATTCAGAATACCTAACTCAGTGTATCAGCTCAAAGGTAAAGTCTTCCTCTCTCTGTTGGCTTTGAGGAAATATCTTTGTCTGCTTTCAACGTCTGTGGGGCTAACATTCCTTGGGAATCTACTTGTGTCTTGACATCAATGTTCTCTGGGATCTAGGAGGTTCTCAACACAAGTCCCAAGATTTATCTTCTTTCTTGAGGTGTTGAGTTCCCTCATTATCTGCTCATTGTTTGGTCTCTTTTATTTCTCATAAGAGACTGAGTGGAGATACAACTTAATCTTAACCATTATATCCCACCTGATTAACAAAACTACCTCTAATACTGCCTTATTAATATGATAGAAGTTAAGATTTAGAACACAGGATATTTGCATCAGGTCAAAAAAATGGAAGTTAGTAATATAATACTGAGAGCTCTGACTTTGCAAAGTTGACATATTCTTTGGGGAATCAAAATTTCAATCTATAACACCTACCAATTAGAACTGGGATAAGTAATTTTATGCAGAGTCAATATGCTTTAAGAATTACAATAAACTTAGGCAATATATAAAGAACTCATAATGGTGATAAAACATTCAATGGAATCAAAATCAGAAGAGAAGAGTAACTGAAGTTGTTTTCTTTCTTTCTTTTATAATCTTTAGATAATGTGCTCATCTTCGTTTCCTTGGGCTGCTGATGTTCAGCAGTTTGAACCAGCAGTGGCTGCACAGGAAAAAGACGGGGCTTCTACTCCCATGAAAAGTTAGCCTTGGGGAACCTACAGAGGCATTTCTACTGCTCTCTAGGGTCGCTATGAGCTGGCTTGATGTTGATGGCAATAAGATGTGTTTTGTTTTTTATAACCTTTCCCTTATTGCATAAAGCTCTCAGAAATATATACTGTAAATGTTTACAGGAGCATATTGCCTCTCTCTTTCTGTCACAGAGAGGCTGGTCAGTGGGCTCGGACCACTGACATTTTGGTTAGCTGTCCACTGTTTCACCCACAGCACCATCTAATAAATGCGTGTTAACTATCTTGACTTACTTTAAGACATTTAGACAGTTTAGATTATTTTACTAGCATCTGATACTAACATTGAATGCAAAGTGCAGTCCCATAGAATCAAATCCAGCTCTTGGACCTTTATAGGGTTTCTGAAGTTGTAAATATTTACAGGAGCAGACAGTCTGACTTTTCTCACTCAGGGTGGTTCATAGGTTTGACAGAAAACATTCCAGTTAGCAATTTAATGCTTACATGATAGTGCAATCAATACCGATATTAGTACCCCATTATTCTACTAAAAATAGCTAAGATTTATGACTGTTATAGATAAATGTATTTCTACCCAAATTCCTTGCCAAAACTTTTAATTAATGTGTTCAGATTCTGAGGGAAACTTCTCTCATTTTTCCTTTTCAGTTCCTCAAATAGTAGTATTTGTGCATTATATGATATCTACCTGAGGACTTATCATCTTTCCAATAGTATATCATCTATACATTGGTAAACAACCTAGATGACTTTATTGGAATAACATTTTGCTAAATTGAATGTTCTCCTCAGGTTACAAGTCGTAAAGACCCTATGCATAACAGTGAGGGAAGTGCTGCCGGATGTGCAATGCTTGCACTCTGTGTTGCAGCATTGGAGTCACGTGTGTGCCTGGAGAACACGTGAGTGACAGCACACATGGGGCATGTCTGCACTTACTCAGAAAATGAAAGCTCAGACAGAACTCCAGTAAGCAACCACCTGAATAATAAATAGAAAACCATGTCTTTATTCTAATGGACCATTTTAGACTATCCTTTAAAACACTTTTAATTATACTGCAGCCTGAAAGATAATGAGAAGAAAATCATATATTTCTTCCTAATATTTTTCCATTTTCAATTCCTTTAAGACCTAACTGATATTTTATGAGGAAAGAGTTTCTCATCTTCTAAATGATTGGCATTTTAGGCTAAACAGATCATTTGTGATTTGCAAAATACTCCACATTGGTTGGTTCCTATTCAATAGCAGGGTTTGTTTGATTTTTGTTTATGGTCATACTCACTGGGTTCCAGTAGTGCTCATTGAACTTGTGATGTTCAAAAGGATCTGTATCATCTCTAAATGTCACCTAGAGGAAGGGTGGGTGATGATGGGGCTTAAAATAATAGTTGGTTCCTACCCATTTGTCTTGTGGCATATCACACAACCAAACCCACTGCCAGTGAGCCAATTCCAACAGAGTGTGCTCCTAGAGAGTAGGATTGCTACTTTGTGTCTCTGAGATTTTGATCTTTATGGGAGAAAACAGTTTTACCTTTCTCTTGCACAACGACTGGTGGATTCTAACAACTTACTTTTCAGTTAGTATTCAATGTATGACCCACAATGTATGACCCACAGAACTCCTCATAGGGGCAGAAACTCAATTGGATAGGAATTCATGAGTTGTTGTCCCTTTAGTGAAAGGAGAGGAGCCCTGGTGGCACATTGCTTAAGCATTCATCTGATAACTGATGGGTCAGTCATTGGAAGTCATCAAATGTTCCACAAATGAACAATGTAGCTGTTTGTTCTGTAGAAATTTTCAGCCTTGGAAATCCAATTGTGCAGTTCTATGCAGCAGAAAATCCTAGTGACGAAGGGGCTAAGTGCTACTCTGTTAAACCCCTAGCCACTAAGGAAAATTAAAGTAGACTGAATATTAAGTTCCTTTTCTAAGCCCCAAGATTACAAATTTGTGAAAGGAGTATGGTGATAATTTGTTTTACAGGAAATAATTCAGATTATTCCCAAGCAATTAGAGATTAATGTACCAAATGTCCAACTTTTCTAACCTATTATTCTGCCCCCATCCCACCCCCTTACTCCTCCTTGAGAATATTCCACTACATCCCTGGATTTCATACAATGTCCCACAGAAACTCACAAAGTTTTAAGGACGTGTCTCACAGGTTGTTTTCTGTTCAGTCCCAAATCCTAAAGTCACACAGAACAAAGCCAAAAATGCAGTCAGAGCCAAAGGCCAAGAATGTCCAAAGTTACAGGTCTTCTTGCTTCTTCGAGGCCCACACAGGAAATAGAACTGTGGCTTTTCAGGTAGCATGGCAGAACTGCAGTTGCCCCAGCATTTATACATCATCCCAGGGAAACAGAGGGCGGGGTCGAAAGCCACACCTTCTAGTCATGCAATCTTAAAGATGTCCTCAGGACACAAAGGGTATGACTTTGCTCACTTCTTCCTCTAAAGTCAGTCTTAATCCCATCCTCATACTGTCCATTAGCATAGTAGAGAATGCCCTCCAAAAGAGGATATAGCCAAAGCCATGAGGTCTAGAATTATAACACATCACTTATGAAGTGATGACTAAAGAGCCATATCAATTGTCTACAAATGAAGGAACAATACTCAAAAATTCAATCTGGTAAACAGTGTAAAGTACATCAAGGATAGACTTTAGGGAACCTTGTTAGAAAGCTATTGAGATGTGTATGAGGCTAGCTTATGAAACAATACAGCAATATTAAGGAGTCTAATTGGTGCTGTGGGTTAAACCCACAGCATCTCTGTGGAGAAAGATGAAGCTTTCTCTTCTATGAAGAGTCACAATCTCACCAATCCCATGCAGGGTGCTACGAGGAGGGAGTGCTTCAACAGCAGTGGGGGGCTGTGGGGGCGACATTGGAGGATTCTCAGAGTCCAAATCTGTGGGATGAAGTGACTCAGACTGAAAGAAATTGAGAAGTGAGACGAAGATTCTTCTTGGACTGAGGATCTTAGGACTGAGTGGCAAACGTCAAGTAGGGAGGAACATTGTGGACACACACACACACACACATATATACAAGGTGGAGGAACACTTTACTCAACCTTTGAAATAAATGAATCATGACAAGTGACCTGGGAATTTTCATCTTCTCTCTACCATAAAACCTAAGGCAGCAGTGCTGCCTACAACTCCACTAAGATTCTCATAATAAATATTTTACAGTTTTTAAAGGTCAGCCAATGTACACTATGTACAAATTGAATGTCTCTTCTCTTTTTACCATCTGTAATATTTATCATGAAACCTCTGTCACAGACACTATAGTGACATTGAGCTCTCTGTTATTCTATGAATGTCTGCCACCTTGCAGGTAGCTCCAAATGTCAGATTGGAAACTCTACATGGAATCCCAAATTGCCTTCCTCATATTTTCTCAAGAAGGGAGCTCTCCAAGGTCCAGTGATAGCCACTGGTCACGGATTATATTGGTTCATTGTACAAGTGTTAAGCCATACAGAGTTGAAATCCGGGAACTGCTATTGCCAGGATTTGCATTCTCTTGAACTAGTTATTAAACTGAAATGGGCATCAATTTCCTCATTAGTAAAATAAGATTAGAAGTACATTGTTAAAATAAGATACATCTAAATTCATTACAGGATGATTTTTCTAAACAGAATGAAACAATCCAGTTCAATAATATAGTGATCATGACATGAATTAATTGGTTATTAATACCAGCTATTACTTGGTTATAATTATTTTTTTAATTAATTTATTTTTCTAACTTATAAAGTTTTTATAATTAATATAATTAAAGGGTTATAAATGCCAGCTATTAATCCAAAGAAATGTGTTTTCTTCTTTCTAAGATATAACCAGATATTTCATGAGACAATTATTCCTTTTGAGTCATTTTAGTGGAAGTGTGTGAAATTTCTGAGCCTTTTCCAAAAGAAATTTTCATTAATTTATCAACTCAGGTACCGTTTTCTAGATATCTTATTATTTTTCATCTTACCTGTAATATTTATCACGCAGGATTTTATTACATGACCTAGAATTATTCTGCAGGGGCATAAAATAATAGGAGACACAATCTTTCTTGAAGTTGAACACTCAGCTACTGTAGGATTCTGTTGTTTTCTGCAACCTGACATCACATTGGCTTACATGGAATATGAATTACTTATGAAACCTACGTGGTGCAAATGGTCATTGTGCAAATACTAGCTGATAGGTTTGGAGTTTGATAGGCGCCAAGAAAAACAGGCTGAGTTATCGGTTTTTGAAAGCTCAGAATCTTTAAACCTTCATCAAACAGTTCTATTTTGCACACATGAGATCATCATGAGCTGAAATAGGCCAAGGGCAACAAATCAAAACAACATAGAATCAACCATATATTTTCCCACTGTAAGTGCAGAATCCTTACCCCAACGACTTACCAGGGATTACCAATGGAAACACAGGTATTTGTCATAAAGTGTGATTTTTCCTTTCTTGGGTGTTTCAGACAATCAAAACGAATGTTTTGTAGTCTGTGATGTTCTTTTGAGATTAATTTTCATCATTCCCTAGTACTCATTAGGTCCACCTGGTGTGAAGGAAACTCGACTTCAAAGTCAGATTCCTTTTTAAAATACCTCAGAGATTACAGTGTCCAAATACATCACCGAACAAGCCACTGACATTAATTTACCCAAATAATAAGCCATTGGGGCTCATAAAGGCATAGTGAGATATTCACATAGATCAGATAGAGAGATACAGAAAACAAAAGGACCACATACATAACTTGATTTAGTATAAGTATTTCTTATTTATCCATAAAAGGGCTGACTGCATCCCAGAGTCTCAATCTTCTGTCACTCCTAGCTTTTTCTGCATGATCCTTGGTGACACAAATCTTTCTTGTAGCTTAACATGCTCTCCCCAAAGGGCCTCTGTCATAGTCAGGCTTCTGATATAGTGATATGTATTTTTTTAAATTATAACATCAATTACAATGTCTATATCAACTGCCCCCATTCAGCGGGTAACTGACATTTTTGGAATAAATATAATTAGAAAATGAATTTAAGGTTTCATGTAAAACATAAATTATTCACCTATATTCAGCATAATGCAAGAAAAAAAGTTTGACCGTGATCATTGCATCTGAAAGAAAGCATGAGTTCCATAGGAATCGTGCTCCTTTGTCCTGTGACATTGGTTCTGAGTTAAAGATTCGACTTTCAACATTTTTTCTAACGCTGTTTTAAAAGAATTGGTTTTACACCTATTATATCACAGACTTTCCTTTTAAACAGACACAGAACTTCTTAAAAAGATAAAGCAAAATCAAAGCATTTATCTTAATAGAAAATCAAATCATTGTGAATAAGCGGAATGTGGAGTGGGGACCCAAGACCCATCTGTAGGAAACTGGACATCCCCTTACAGAAGGGTTGCGGGGAGGAGAAGAGCCAGTCAGTGTGCAGTGTAGCAACAATGAAACATACAACTTTCCTCTAGTCCCTAAATGCTTCTTCCCACTCCCCACCCCATCATGATCCCAATTCTACTTTACAAATCTGGCTAGACCAGAGAATGTACACTGGTACAGATAGGAACTGGAAACAAAGGGAATCCAGGACAGATGAACCCCTCAGAACCAGTGCTGAGAGTGGTGATACAGGGAGGGTGGAAGGGGGGACTGATTACAAGAATCTACATATACCCACCTCCCTGTGGTATGGACAACAGAAAAGTGGGTGACGGGAGATGTCAGAGAGTGTAAGATATGACTAAATAATAATAATTTATAAATTATCAAGGCTTCATGAGGGAGGGGGTAGCAGGGAGTGAGGGGAAAAATGAGGAGCTGATATTAAGGGCTCAAGAAGAAAACAAATGTTTTGAGAATGATGATGGTAACAAATGTTCAAATGTGCTTGACACAATAGATGTATGTAAGAATTGTGATAAGAATTGTACGAGCCCCCAATAAAATGATTAAACAAAGAAAAACAATTAAATTAAAAACAAAAACAAAACAAACCATCTCTCCTGACTACTCTCAATTTGAAACCAGTGCATCAGTCTTTGTATATCCCACATGTTATGCATGTCTCTACATTATTTTTTTCTCTCTCTGAGGAATTAAAATCCACAACTCATTAACCAAGTGTATTGCATTGGATTTACCAGAGATTCATTAATCTGTAACATAATATCTATGATATTGTAGGCATCTGATAACAGTTATTGAATTAGATAAGTAAGTAAAAGGTAGAGGTAGTATAAAACAATATTGGTGTCAAAGAACAGCTGAGTGTTCACGCATTATTTGTTTTAACTTCTTGAATAACGGTGGCAATGTATTTAAAAGTTTACACTTTTCATCTCTCATCATATTCATAAAGAATATAGGAATAATAATATGTTAAAGGCAAATTTTATCTACTTTTTTTCAAAATGATTGAGAAACTAATAACAAAGAAATAAATCATGTTAGAAACTTGTCTTCTGAGCACCTGAACAGGTACTCAGAACAAGTACTTAGTGTGCATTTAATTTAAATGTAAAAGATGCGTAATTCAAGAATTTTTTAAAAATGATTTTATTGGGGGTTCTTACAGTTCTTATTACAATCCACACATACATCCATGCCAAGCACATTTGTGCATATGTTGATATCATTTTCAAAACATTTTTTCTACTTGAGCCCTTAGTATCAGCTCTTCATTTCTTTCTTCTCTGTCCCAACCTCCCTCCCTCATGAATCCTTGATAATTTATAAATTTTTATTTTTGCATGTCTTACATTGACTGCTGTCTCCCTTCACCACCCAGGAACTGTTGTGATGCTGAACACAGCTTACAAGGACAGCACTATGGGAAACTCTAGTGTATGAGCGGTTTTCTTATTCCAAAAAGGAAAATGATGATTAATGACAAAACTCATTCTGAAAGTCCATCAATTTCCTGAAAGGATGAAAATGTCAACTTTTGCCACATTTGGAGTTCATTCCACCAGATCAGACTGTTAATAAAGCTTTCTGCTAAAAGGTTCTGAAAAGATTGTGTAACTGTGAGATGAAAAAGGCCTGATCTGTGGCAGACAGGGGACTGGTTTTGCTACCATGTCAATACACTTGCTCACATAGGCATCTTAGTGTACCAGTTTTTGGCCAAAAAAACAGCATTCCTCTCTTGATTCACGTGCCTTAGTCACCTGACTTTGCTCCATAAAACTTCTTTTTGTTTCTTTGAAAGAAAAGGGTCGTGAAAGGACAGTGATTTGAGGACATAGAAAAGGTGAAAAAAAAACAAGGGAGGTGCTGCCATCCATTTAAACAGATGGATTTGAAAAAATGTTTCCAAGAATGGAATGTCCTTGATTTGACAAATATATTGAGGTAGTTAGTTTATTGTGCCAACCCGGCTGATAAACACATGTGGGATTAATTGAAGGGCAGAGAGATAAATGGCTCAGCAAGCTTTCCCGTTCTTGTCTCTTGCTCTTTGATCATCTGATCAGTGTGTGGCTGCTTTGCTTGTTCTGTTCCTCAATTGGCATGCTACACTACCTGTGGGACACTGTGGATTGTGTTGCTGTAATTTAAGGCTCCTTCAAGACCTGCTTAGCCACACAATTGGAATTTACATCTCTTGAGCTGGGGACTGTGAGACCCTGTTCTGGCTGACTATTGGTGACCCACCTTGATATCCTGATAGCCTGAATTGCTCTACAGAGGACTAACTTGTGGCCCTCAAGCCTTGAAGGACTGCCAGTGTCTCACCACTGTCTTACGAGAGTGAGTTGCACTGAGCCATGTGTACTGCTCTATAATTTAATTAATTGTTTATTTATTATGTTATATATATTGCTCTCTGTATAAATATATATAAAATTATTAGCAATCTGGTTTTGTCTCTCTAGAGAACCTTGTCTAACACACATATTAAAAGTAATGGAGAGTACTTTGAAGGTGATTTGTAAAACAATTTAAATACATAATTTTGAAAAACAAAATTCCCACTTTTGTGGGATGTGTTAGTCTGGGTTGAAAGAAAGAACTTTATATCAAAGAGAATTGCATATTAAATAAACATCCCAGCCAAGTCCAGTTCAAGTCCGTAAGTCTGATATTAACCCATATGTCTGATTCCAATCTATAAATTCCTCTTCAGATTCATGCAACATATGCAATGACGCCAAGTGCAGGAAGAATAAGCCAGTAGGTGGAAAGTCTTTTAGATCCAGTGGTGATGGAAGCATCTTAGTGCTGGCAGGGGTCTCCACATGGCTCCTTCAACTCCAGGGCTCTAGAGTAGCTCCATGTGTCTTGCCAACAGGAATGTCTCAGAGGTAGTGAGCATAGGTCCTTCTCTTAATAATTTCAAATTGGCAAAAGATTATGTAACCACCACAGACCATCCCTTGTCAATTTGACACTTTCACACAGCTCTTTAGCCATATATAATTTTCAAACAAACTATAATAAAATAATATCTGTACCTAACAGGATAAAACTAAAATGTATACAATTCAATTTTTGCCACCCTCATTTAAACATAACATTCTGTAAGTGAACAAAACAAACATATCCTATACTATGTGAACACCTACACCATAATCCTATGAATGTATTCCCCACCTATGAAAGTGTGTAAGCCAGCCACTTCATGTCTTATCCTCCCAGTCTCTATACTGACCACTTACATCAAGACAGTGCTCTGAGAAGACAATCATACTCTTTGATGTGATGAATCTTCACCCTACTTGTAACCTTGAGAAGTCCGCACCCATAAGGAAAGTCAAATTAGGACAGGCCATCCATAAAGTCAGCGGCAACATGCACCAGACCACAGGCTTAAAAATCTTTTTTCTATGTTCATTAGCAAGATCAGTATCAGTATGTAGTTCTCTATTCCTGGGGGACCCTTTGCCCTATTTCAGTATCAAAATTATACTGGCTTTGTAGAATCTGGTCCAGAAGCTTTTTCCGTTTTCAGTTCTTGAAAACCATATCTTTTTCCTTCTTTTTTATGGGTCTTTGGAGGTTCTTGACCTCTTTCTGGGATAACCTAGGGAGGGATTATTTTTCCAAGTATTTGTCCAAGTCTTCCAGGTTGCTGAATTCATAAGAATACAGATTTAATAGTAATTGCAATTATAATTTTAATCTCGTTGAGGTCCATTGTGATTTCCTTGTTTCATCTGTCATCCTGGCTATTGCTGTTTGCTCCTTTCTTTCCTTGATTCGTTTTTCCACTGGTTTGTAGATTCTGTTGATCCTTTCAAAGAACCAACTTTTAAAATTTGTATTTTCTTATTTTTTGGGTTTTTTAATTTAAATTTTATTTTACTGGGTCTCTTACAGGCCTTATCACAATCCATACATATATCCATTTTGTCCAACACATCTGTACATATGTTGCCATCATCTTTTTCAAAACATTTTCTTTCTACTTAAGCCCCTGACATCAGCTCCATATTTTTTCTCCCTCCCTCTCTCTCCCTCCCCCATACCTACTTGATAATTTACCAGTTCTTCTTCTTCTTTTCTTATCATGTCTCACACTAACTGTGTTATTTCACCCACTTTTCTGCTGTCCTTCCCCCAGGGATGGTGGCCATGTGTCGATCCTTGTAATCAACAAAGAACCAATGTTTTGCTACATTGATTTATTGCATTGTTCCCACTCATTTAACTCTGTCTTAATCTGTATTATGTAGCCCCTTCTCTCTACATCTTGATTTATTGCATCTAAAGTTTTTTTAATGAAATACAGATTATTATACAGGAAAATAAAGAGGCTTATGATTTCAGGTATTTTCAGAGTAGTCAAGAGAGCAGAAATATAATTAAGTCCTTTATGGTGGTGCAGAGAGATTTGAAAAACATCACAGAATAAGATGTAACTAATTCTATTTTATAAGATCAGGTAATACTTTTTAGAAGCCAATTAAATTTGAACAATGAATAGAAATTCACTCAATATATAAGAGAATATCTAGTGATTCCTGCAGAAAAGTTCACATGAACCAAGAAATATACTCATAGAGTGATACAGTATAAGAATAAGTGACTTGTATAATACAATAGACAGAACTCATCACAGATGGAATAAATTTCTGTTCATTTGGTTTAAATTGATTAACAAACTACAGGGATATTTTCTTTTGAATCATGTGAAAGTAAATTATTACAGAAGATGTCCCAAAAGAGAATAATATCAATTAATTATAGATTGAGTATATCAAGAAGGACTTTGCACACAAAGAAATATTTTTGTCAGCTTTACAGTGACAACATTTCTATACAATAATGTCCACCAGCACAGATATACAATCTAACAAGATTTTAAAATTTATAACATCATGCAATAATTGCACCAGCAACAATTTAGAACATATTCATCTTCAAACTTTTAAAATTGTGTCCTTCGCAATATCATCACAACACTCACATCACTCCCACTTATCCTTTCCAGAAAACTCTGACCTGTTTTCTGTCACTATAATTTTTTTCTTATCTATAATTGCTTATAAATGGGATCATACAGCATTTGATCTGTAGTATTTGTCTCCTTTCATTTAACATATGTGGCCCAGTCATGCTGCTGCATATGTCTGATATGTTCTTTTTTAATTAAATGATGTGACTATAGCAAAATTTGTGTATTTATTCAAAGGTAGACACACAATTTGTTATTTTCTTGTTTTGAGCCATTACAAATAAAATTGTTATGAATAATTTGTACAAGTTTTATGGACATAGTCTTTTATGTCTCTTGGACAAGTTCTAAGGAGTGGATTTCTTGGCTTCTTGGGTATTCTAATTACTCTATGATAAATGCATGTTTAACTTAATAGAATCATAATTTTCCAAAAAGTTTGTACCATTTTGCAACCCATCAGCAATGCATGTCGGTTCTAGTTGTTTCACCTCCTCATCCACTTTTGGTATTGCTATGTATACGCTCCAAAAGGTGCGTGGGTGGAATTGGCCTGCTAACTTCTTCAAGTTTAAAATTTCTAGCCACTCCATGGGAGAAAGAGGAGGCTGTGTGTGCTTCTATACAGATTGGTATTCTTGGAACCCCTAGATAGAAATGCTGAGTAAAAATTCACTGAAGGGCACGGGGTTTGTTTTTTTTTTATGATATATAGTAATTGTGAACAATTTAATGGCTCTGCGTTTAGTGGGCTAGTATGTAATGCCATTGAATATAGTTTATTGGCCTTAATTTGCCATCCTTATATCAAGAGAAATTATTCTCATATGGTCCTATTTGAAGAGATGGGTGTTATCGAAAAGCGTGGTGAAGAAACCAGATGGTAACTGGCTATCACAAGACTAGTGTCTGGGGCAGTAGTTAAATACAAATAATTTAACAACCATTCCTGCACTAATGACCACTTTAAGTACAACAAAGATACACCAAAATATAGCTTATGATTTCATATACTTCATATTTAAATAAGAAAAATAAAATGGGTACACAAAACTAGACTGTTTTAAAATACTAATGAAAAAAATATCTGACCCACAATAAAACTGTTATCTAAGGTGTTTCTATAGTACTGCTTGATTGATGTCCTCACTCCTACAGTGAAGAGATGGTTAAGGATAAGTCACACAGTAGTTGCTGCTGCTGCCGGCATAAATGAGAAGAACATTGCAAGTGACGACATCAATCAAATGTAGGCCATTTAGACAATACTCATTGTGTGATGTATCAGAAACAGGTGGCTTATTTTCTCTGAACATGCTATGTTCATCGTTGAAAACCTCCTTTCTGCTTCTGCTGACCTTATAGAAATTATTCTGACTATATTTACAGCACTTTGAACACTGTCAGGGATAGCACAATTCTGGGAATTTTTTAGAATGTTATTCAGGAAATCTCTATAACCATTAATATTAATTTGATGATTATAAATGTCATTAATCTAAGGAAATGTTCTTCAGCTGCTTGTCATGGAATTAATATTTCTTCATAATTCTATTAATCTCTAAAACATTGAAAATGTGTAATGTATTCCTATCTTGAAATTGGTTACACCTTGCTTTTATAAGTTCACAATCAGTCTTCTTTCAAACTTGTTATGATGTTTTCTAAAAGTTTTTTCCAAGAAAACCTGACAAATTGATGTTTTTCTACAAATTGTTCCTAATGTAATTAATTTATTTAGGAACAAGGTTCCTAATGTAATTAATTTATCAACTTGGTTGTTTTTTTGGTATGCACCCTTTTCTTTCCAAACATTGTAATGATTTAATAGATCTTATCACAGATTTTTCAGTCTTATGTCTATATTTCCAATTCCAGTACATTTGAAAGAAGAGAAATTTCATTAAAAATATCAATCATTATTGTCAAATAGCCAATGGATGGAATGAGAACCTGATGCCAGGGGCTTAATTGGACAGCAAATATTTTGAGAATGATGAGGGCAATTAATGTACAAATGTGCTTTGCACAATTTATGTATTAATGGATTGTGATGAGTTGTATGATCCCCTAATAAAACGATTTAAAATTTTTAAAAACAAAAGTTAAACATATACTGGATAAAAAAGAAAATTACTATGGCTACCTACAATATGCTGTGGTGCATATGAATGCTAAAAAAGAGTCAAGAATGCACATTTGTGATTTCCACATCATCAGTTTACCTAAAGGAACCCTGTCTACAAGGGCCATTTTAACAACCAGTTCACCAAACTCAATGAAAAATTAGGTATGCTAATGCTGAACCAATGTGATCTGTCCAAATGCCACCCCTGGTCTTGGGTTCTCATGCTTGTCTGAAAACAAGCGGCATTTACGTAAAGCATCAGCTAAGTCTACACAAAAGAAGCACAACAGCCTGTGTGATCCAAGAATTATAAATAATACAATCTAAAGGAGGGAATTGTACCAGAGGTTAAGCTATGAATACATGGTTTGTGGGAGGCTGTGAATGATACAGTCCAAAGTCCATTTTCTAGGCCCAGACATACATAAAACCTCCAGTGATTCCCTTCTGACTGTAGTAGTTTAGGGATGTGAATAGTTTGATATCAGACAGAGAGCATTGTAAAGTTTATTATGGCAGATAAAGATAGCATAAAAGCTACTTTATCATTTAATCTCCCTTTAATCCATTTTGAAGTTGTATGTTTTTTAATATTTTCTGCCTTTTTTACTGAGGTATTTCTCTGTTTTGTCTAGTCATTTATTGTTGGTTTTTGGTTTGTTTGAATTCTATTTTTGTTTTATGTGATTTATTTGTATATGACAGCGAGGATAGGTAAACCTACAGAGACAGTAACTAGATTAATAATTACCTAGGAGTACGTCCAGAGGAGATTGCAGAGAAAGGGGGAGCTAACAAGGACTATAAGAAAATGTTATAAAAATGATTGTGATGACAGCACAGCTCATCTTAATATAACTGAGCAATTATATTGTAGGATATGTGAGGTATAGTCCAATAAAACTATTTTTAAAGAGAAAAATTGTTTAAAGGTATAAGCTAAAAGTTTACCTCGCCTATTGAAATTGTTCAATTCCACATGTAAACAATGTTTTAAATTCTAATGTATGTATTCAGCTTTCAGAACACACATTTTCTCTCTTACAGGGCCCTAAGTGTCTGCATGGACAGTTCTCCTCGCAGTCCACCATGCCAGCTTTAAATCACACTGCCTCTGACTGCCCCACCTTCTCCTTCATTAGAATCCCAGGACTGGAGGCTGCGTACATATAGATCTCAATTCCCATCTGCCTTCTCTACCTGATGGCCATTGAAGGCAATTCTCTTCTCCTCATCCTAGTTAGATCAGATCACAATCTTCATGAACCTCAGTTTTATTTCTTGGCCATGCTTGCTCTCACTGACCTGGGTCTTTCCTTGAGTACAATGCCTACTGCCGTGGCTATCTTCTGGCTTGATGTGCGCCTCATTGGTCTGGATGCTTGTCTGACTCAAATGTTCTTCATCCATACTCTGTCGCCGGTAGAATCAGGTATCCTGGTGGCCATGGCATTTGACCGTTTGGTGACCATCTGTGCTCCGCTAAACTACACTCGGATCCTGACACACTCTTCTGTTGCCTGCCTTAGTATAGCTGCTCTCATCCGAGGTTTTTCTCTGCTGATCCCTTTTGCCTCTTTTTCTCAAGATTTTTCCTTTTTGTGGAGCCAACATCCTTTCACACTCTTACTACTACCCAGATATGTTGAACTTGGCCTGTGGGGACGTCACATTCAGCAGTGTCTATGGATTGGTTTTTGTGCTCTGCACATTTGCAGTGGATGCTGTCTTCTCCTAGTGTCTTACATGAAGATATTGGGCACTATCATGAAGCTGGGGACCCAGGAGAGAAACTGAAAATCACTGCATGATAGAATTTGGCAAAACCAATGACTTCTTAATTGCAAATGCCCTTTTCAAACAACACAAAAGTCAACTATGCATTCTCCAAATGGAATACACAGAAATAAAATTGACTACATCTGTGCGAAGAGAAACTGAAGAAACAGCTAAAACAGGGTCAAGGACTGACTGTGAAACAGACTGTTGATTGCTGATATGTTAATTTAGGTTAACGCTGAAGAAAAATACAAGAAATCCAGAGAGTCAAAATAAAACCTTGAATGTGTCACGCTGTCATTATACCAAGATCTTGCATATTAATGTCTCACAAGTCCTGTGAAGGGTTTTCTCGGCTGCATGATGACAACTCGATATTTTCTTAAACATATAATATCTGTACTATCGGAAAACCCTGATCCTTCAGTTACATACAATGGATTTTCATTATTAGGCTGGAACTTCTGTAACCCTCTTCAATCTTCTGGAATGCTAACCCCTCTCCCACCTCCTGCAGCTTCACTCTAGATTGCCACGGAGCGTCTATGACTTCACATCCTGCTTTCTAAGGAAAATTTCACTTAATCCGCCCATAAAACAATAAAGATGGATGGTGTTCTATCTCTATTGTTTTCATAAAAGTAAGTTTGACAATGGAAAAAGCCCCTTCAGTAAGAGCTGATAGTGAGTTTAGCTACACAGTTCTTCTTTCTCCTTCCTTGGCTTAGACAGGTAATAGATGGCTTCTTAAGAAATCAGCAACCTTTGATTGAAGCATTTCTCTCACATTCAGAGTTATTTATTGCAACTAATGAAGTCTCCTAGAGAAATTGTCCCAGAATGGGTTCATATTCCCAATAGATTGTAGTTCAAACTTGCAGTAACTGAAATGGTAACAAAACAAATTAAATAAAATCAAGGCCATGCCAAATTCGCCCTTTCCAAAACTCCAGAGCACTCAAATTTATTGCACATTGTGTCAGAAACCAATGATAGAGTAACTTTTCCTTAAAAATAAATCAAATAAATTATATACATGTTGCTCACTCAATGCGCTCTGTGATTACAACAAAGCGACATTCTGTAAAAGCTGAAACTATATAGAGAGTAAAATGGTTAGTGGTTGCCATAGGTTTAGGTTTGGCAGGGAAAAGGTAGAACAAGGGCATTTTTAGAACAGTAAATGTTTTTCCCTGTGGTGCGGTAGTAGTGATCACATGATATCCGTTTTTGAAAATGCAGAACTTTATAAGACAGAGTGAACCTTACTATAAACTACCAGTTTCAATTAATAAGAGTATATTTATATAGGTGTATCAATTGTAGCAAATGGATCACAGAAATGCTAAGCATTAATGATAAGAAAATCGCAGTGAGAGGGAAGAAGGTGCAATGTGTGCCTTTGCAGATGGGCCTGGTGATCTCCATCCAGTCAGGCCTTGAATACTCTACCAAGTGTAGTTCTACTGTGACACACATTCACTTTTCTGAACCAGCAATGAACTGTACTGTACAGTATGGAATTTAATTCTAATGGATGGAGCAATTTAAAATTAAACAAACTAAACCACTAACCACAGATGCGAGGATTCTAAAAATTGGTAGCCATGATTTAAGTGCATATCTCTAAAATCTAAGAATTTAAATATGAATATTAAAAGTATCAAATTGACCCTATTGTCAGAAACAATGACTAAAAGATAGACTCAGGAGGGTCATAGCAGTCAAAGTGAACATAGTGGACCTATCATTGTAAGAGAAAAGAACCAGTCAGGAACATTACCAGGGGCATAAGAAAAAGACCAGTTATGTAAAAATCATAGGATTTTGTTTCCTCGAAAGTATCTTCCTTTTTGTTTAAAAAATTCAATAAAATATTGTCTTAACATTGCATTAAAATCTTGAAATTTGGATATTGTCATGTTCAAAATAAACCACAGAATATTTAACAAATATTTTAGAAAGAAATTGGGTGCATCTATTTCAGAGAGCTGCCAGAAATTCAAGTTGGGTTTGGAAGGGGACATGGCACAAGAGATACCAGTGATAAAGTCAGAAGGAATTTGGCTGAAAGCAGAGAATACCCGTAAGAGGCTTACCAGTGTTTTATTTACTATGCAAAGGCATTCAACTGTGTATATCATAACAAACTATGGAGAATATTGAGAAGAACGGGAATTAGAGAACACTGCATTGTCCTCATGTGGGAACTGTGCATGGACAGAGCAGTCGTCATAGCAACAGAGCGGAATATTCCCTGGCTTAAAATCAGGAAAGATGTGCATCAGAGTGGTACCATTTCACCATCCTAGTGAAATATGAATGTTGAGTAAATAATTCAAGAAGCTGGACTATATGAAGATGAATGCAGTATGAAAACTGGAAGGAGCTTTATTAATAACCTGTGATATGTAGGTGACACAGCCTTGCTTGCTAAAGCAAGGTGGACTTGAAGCACTTGCTGATGAAGAACAAAGACACCAGTCTTCAATATGGATTATCACTCAATGAAAGAAAATCAAAATCCTCAAATGGCATTTTACTTGGATTCATAGTCAATATTCATGGAAGCAGGAGTCAACCAATTGCAAGAATCCAAGCAATGTATTGCATGAGCCAAATCTGCTGAACAAATCCTCTTTAAAGTGTTGAAGAGCAAATATGTTACTTTGAAGAATAACGTGTACCTGACCGAACTCATGGTATTTTCAATCACCTCTGTGTGAGAAGGTTGAACAATGAATAAGGAAGACCACAAAAGAACTGACGCACTTGAGTTATTGTGTTCGTAAAGAATATTGAAAATTCCATGGGCTATCAGAATAAACACATCTATCTTGGAAGAGGTACAACCAGAATACTCCTTAGAAATAAAGATGGCTAGACTTTATATCACATAAGTTTGATATGTTATTAGGGGAGATGATTTCTTGGAAAGGACATCATACTTGGGAAAGTGGACGCTCAGTGAAAAAGAGTAAGACTGTCAAGGAGATGGATTGACACAGTGGTGGCAACAATGGACTCAATTATGACAATGTTGAGGATTACACATCATCAGAGAGTATTTCTGTTGGGTATTGAGTTGGAACTGAATTGATGGCCCCTAACAACAACATTCCAGAACAAATGTTATTATGTAAATGGAGTCAGGATACTTTAGCTGTGACTAAAGATTATAAATCAGAGTAGTTCAGTGAATATATTGGATCATAGATGATAATTTTCCTTAAAAATAAAAAGATTTGAACTTGAAATAATTTTGCTAAATATAACTAGATTTTAAAATAACCAGAAAATTCAGATTTTAAGAAGTAGGACTCATGTTTATGATCAAGAGACTAGTCTCTAGTCAGTTGCCAGAAATTAATCCATTATTCACTAATACATTACTTTTCATGATAAAGCTTTTGTAAAAGCACTAAATCTATGTACTTATTTTTTACATGTGGAAATATGCATATAAAGCACTCATAGTAGTGCCTGGACAGGGTAAGAATTCATTAACCCAAACCTACTACCTTCTTCTGGTTAATTCATCCTTATCACAATACTATATAGGGTTTTTGAGACTACAAATCTTTTTTTTTTAATCATTTTATTGTGGGCTCATACAACTCTTATAACACAATCCATCCCTTCATCCATTATGTTATGCATATTTGTGAATTTGTTGACATCACCATTTTCAAAACATTTTCTTTCTACTTGAGCCTTTGGTATCAGCTTCTCATATTTCCCCTCCTTCCCCTTCTTCCCTCCCTCACGAACACTTGATAATTTCTAAATTATTATTTTTTTCATGTCTTACACTGATGACCTTTATCTCCCTTCACCCACTTTTCTGTTGTCTATCCCCCTGGGAGGGGGTTATAAGTATATATTTTGATTGGTTTCCCCTTTTCTCCCCCTACCTTCCCCTTACCCTCTTGGTATGGCTACTCTCAATATTAGTCCTGAGGGATTTATCTGTCCTCGATTTCCTGTGCTTCCGACTATTATCTCTACCTATGTACAAGCTCTAGTCTAGCCCGAATTGTAAGGTAGAAATGGGGTCATGATAGTGGGGAGGGGGTGGGAAGCATTGAAGAAATAGAGGAAAATTGTATGTTTCATCGCTGCTAATTGCACCCTGCCAGGCTCATCTCCTCCCTGTGACCCTTTTATAAAAGGATGTCCAATTGTCTATAGATGGGCTTTGGGTCTTCACTCCACACTCCCCTCATTCACAATGACATGATTTTTGGTTCTGGGTCTTTGATGCCTAATACCTGATTCTATCAACACCTCATGACCACACAGGCTGGTGTGCTTCCTTGTCTGCTTTGATGCTTCTTAACTAGATGGCCACTTGTTTATCTTCAATCCGTTAAGCCACCAGATGCTATATCTTTTGATAGCCAGGCACCATCAGCTTTCTTCACCACATATGCTTATGCACCAGCTTTGTCTTCAGCCATCATGTCGGGAAGATGAGGATCATGGAATTCCAGGTGACAAAGTGTTTTTGCATTGAGGGAGTACGTGAGTTGAGGCCCGATGATCATCTAGTACCTTAATACTAAACCTATAAATACATGTACATCGATCTATTTCATAATCATCATATATAAATATATATTTACATATGTGTATGCCTGTATTTAGACCTCTATAAATGCCCTTTGCCTCCGATTTCTTTCCTCTATTTCCTATTACTTTCCTCTTGTCCCAGTAGCATGTTCAGCTTTCAGTAATTCCGTTCAGTTACATTGCCCTTGATCAAGCCCTACCAGGCCTCCTACTCCCTCCTTGCCATCAATTTTAGATCACTTGTTGTTCCCTTGTCCCTGGGTTTGTTAACACCCATGTCCTTTCCCCTGTCTCCCCTCAGATCTGTTGGTTCCATTGTTTTCTCCTCCAGATTGTTTATCCTCCCTATCTTATATAGATAGACATGCAGAGACAATAATATGCACTAAACAAGACAGAGCAAACAAAGCAAAAAATGAAACAAAACAACAAAAAAGAAAAGCCTATAACAAAGTCAACAACAAAAGACAAAAGAAAGAAAATCCTATAAATAATTCAAGGTCTGTTTATTGACCTTTAGGAGTGTTTTACAGTCGACTGATGGGTGGGGACCAGGCCATGGCCCCACAGTCTATTTTTTATAATCCCTGGGACTTCATTGTTCTGCTACCCTTGCTGTTCTGTTGCACACCCTTGGTGATTTGCCTGGGTGTGGTGGGGTCAGGTCGGGCACAATTCCCGCACTCTCCAGTGTTGTCCCCCACAGCACTATGGTTCAGTGAGGGATGTAGTGTATTGTGGTGGGGCCGGCCCTATGGTGTTCTTCATGCTTTGGCTGCTGTGAGTGGGAATATCGTCCTCAGAGCTTGGTGGGCCAGGGTGTGTTCCACTCTCTCTCCCTCCCCCTTCGTTTTCTCCTGTGTGTTCTGATCAGGCACGTCCCTCTCCCTGTGCATGTCCCTAGATTCAGTGCTGTCCTCTGAAGTGAAGTCTTTTGGGGGGAGGGGGAGATTATAAATCGTTATGAGAGCAAAAGCCTCTTCTTTCTCCCTTGAAGCAGCTGATGGGTTTGAACCACTGGTCTTGCAATTAGTAGTTCAACACTTTTGAGAGACACCAGAGTCCTCCTGGGAATTCAGCAGATTTTATTAATGATTTATACACAGCATGATAGAAATGTATTTGCATATTTTAGAGCCATGTTAGGCTTGAGAGTTTGCATAATTGTAGTATTATGGGAAAAGTTTTAACATTATAAAATATTGGATTAGCTGAGGACCTAATGTTGGGGGTTTAAATGGAGAGAAAATGTTTTGAGAAATGATGTACAAATGCGCTTTACACAATTGATGTGTGTATGGATTGGGATAACAGTTGTATGAGCCCCTAATAAAATGTTAAAAAAGAAAAAAAAATATTGGATTAGCATTACTTTATAATAAGTAGTTGTTGCCAAAATGGGGATATATTTCTATTGTTACGGTGCAAGAAATGAAAAGCCTGAGTATATCCAGAAGAGACAAAGCTTTAATGCCAGCGGAAGGAGTGTCAGCTATCGCTTAAGCCACTCGGACACTGAGTGGTCAGAGCCATGAGTTTTATGAGGATCAACAATCAAGCAGTGTGCACAGCTGGTGTTTACAACGATTTAAACAAAGATTTGGGCTGGAGCTTCTTGAAAAACAGCATTTGGCCTCATCCTGTTTTACATCTGGAACACGGGGGTTTCCTGTTGTTGACCGTAGGTTGAGACATTTGCCAGGTGAAAAGTAAACTTCCTCTTCACAAGGAAAACGTCCTCTTCATGAGGTGTCAAGCAAGCCTGGCTCTGGCTTTCAGGGAAGGTCCCCGCGGGAAGGTTACAAAAGTGGCTGCAGAGAGGCCATATGAATGGCTGGAATAAGTAAGCATGAGATAGCTATTCCAGGTCATTCGTAATAGATTAATTTCAACAGGCCTCTACACTATAGCAAAAGGGATCATTGAATCACTATGCACAAGTCTCCCAGATTAAAAATACACATATTTTACAATGTTCAGTCATTTATACAGTTTATTTCAAAAGAAACTATTAAGTATGTGCATATTTAATCTTTCCATTTTCAATTCCAAATATTAAGATATTTACTTTTTAAAACATACCTAATATTTTTTTACTTTCACTGGAGTCTTTTAATCATTACTGCCATTAAGTCCTCCTGCCAGAGGCAATCAACTAGTGCAACAACAGGAGAGGAAGAGTTCATAGGCGGAGGCGGTCCTTCCAGACACACGGCATGAGGGTGGGAAGAAAGACACAGAAGGGAAAGGAGCAAAAAGGATAATTTTTGAAGAACCAAATATCCCTGTACATCAATTACCTCAGAATAGAAAGACAAATCAATAAAAGCAAGAAATTCCATGCATTTTGATGGGGAAGCAGATAGAGTGGGAGATGAGTGCTCTGCTCCTGTATCTGAGTGAGCTTTCCTTGCAGGATGTCGCGCACTCCAATTGGGATGATCATGTAGGGGTAGAAATAACCATGAAACATACTCATTTGGTAAACAATGTAGATTTCCCTTCTTCCCTCCCCACAAGGGAGGTATGTAAATGCCCTTTACAGTACTCTGGGGACAAAGTGAGAAAATGTCATGGGGGACAGTGGCCAGTGGCTGCTGAAGGCCTCAAGGGAGTCACCATTGTTAGTGGGAAAGGACATTGGACTCAAGGACCCCAGGATCAGCATGAAAGACAAGAAGTGATGAAATGGGCCAGGACACGTGGAATCAGAACTAAGATCATTAAATGGAACCAAAGAGAAACAAACAAACAAAAACAACAAAACACCGTCACCGAGTTGATTCCCAATAGGATCGCTGTGAAGAGAAAATAGTCACAGTTGAGCAGAGGGCTCAGAAAGGACGCAGTCCATAGAGAATCACATGGGAGATGAGGCAGCCCGTAACAGAGTGAGCCAATAGAACAACACTCACAACAACTGCCATCCAGCCCGGGCACCAAACTCCTTGGGGACATTTTGGCTTTCCCTTTACTGTAAATGGTAATAAAAGTCTACGGGCATCCCAGTGAGCAGAGACCTAATGTAGAAATAAATAGCACAACGGAGGACATCCACATCCAATTGGCAGAAAAGTTACTCAAATATATTGTTACAGAATAGCAAAGTTATAATATAGACATGATACATGTATATGTGTATGTATTCAAAAGCACAAATATAGTCATTTGAAACATTAAAGACTATGATATGTATAATTTAATTTTTATTGCACTCTTTTAAAGATAAGAATAAAAACCTGAGTTTTAAAATATGATGTGCAACATCCCTGATTTTGAGTATATGAGCCTTCCAAGACCATAACTGCAGTCCTCCAAAACGTCCAACCAAATACATTTCCATCACGTCAATGCTGAATCAGTGACCCTCTGTGGGTTTTGTAACTGTTTACAGGATTACAGGAGTACCTTCACCCCACCCCACCAGCAGGCTGCTGGTGATTTCTGTGGACCATAAGGATTGCAGCTCCTCCCTGTAACCACTGCACCCCCAGGGCTACTCCACTGCTGTTCTGGCCAAGTAGCTGCCTTCTGGATTTCTGGGAACATACCAGTGAGTGCTTCTAGTGCTTCATCAGCTTGTTGAAATATTTAGATTGGTATACTGTCAATGTCTAAAGCCTTGGTTTTATTAATATTTTCAGAGAAGCTTGCACTTCCCTCAGTATCATTAATACTCAATCATATGATACTTCTTGAACTGTTTGATTGTTAACTAGCACCCTTTGCTACAATGACTCTGTTTATTTTTTCGTATTATCTTTTCATGCTTCTTGTACCATTCATTATTTTTCCCATAGAATCCTTCAACATTGTCACTATTAATTTTTCCCCTTCATTTCTTTCAGTGTTAGATATAATGAGCACGTCTCCTTTGATGACTTTCTCACTGTAGTTCTTCACATACATCATTGACATACTTTGTCTTCCTGGGTTGCCCTTTGATATCCTGTTTAGTTGTTTCATCTCCTCATTGTGTCCATTTGCCTTAGAAACTCCATAATTAAGAGCAAGTTTTGAGTCTCTCCTGACATCCACTTTGAGATTTTCTCTTCCCTCTCTTTTTATTGATCTTTTTCTTTCTTCTTGCATAATGTTCTTTATGTCATCCCATAGCTCATCAGATTTGCTCTCATTTGCTCTCAATGTGTCAGATCTATTCTTGAGATGTTATTGAAATTCAGGTGGGATGTAATCAATGTATGGACTCATGGTGGTGTAGTGGTTACACGTTGGGGTGTGATCTGCATGGGTGGCAGTTCAAAACCACCAGAAGTTCCATGGAAGAAGACTGGGCTTTCTACTCCTGTAAGCAGTTAAAGTCTCAGAAACCCACAGGGGGTCATTGGAAGTCAACTCAATGGCAGTAAAATATTCAAGGTAGTACTTTGACTTTCATATTTTAATTATGATTTTCTTCTGTTTCAACCAGAACTGGAGATATTGATGGTCTGTTCCATAGACAGACCCTGGCCTGTTTTTAGCTGTTAATATAGAACTTCTCCACTGTATCTTCCAACTGATGTAATCTATTTGATTTCAATAATTGTATCTGGAGAAGTCCATGTATATACTAGTTGTTCATTTTGTTGAAAAGGTATTTGCAGTGAATACCTTGTTGGTCTTACAAAATTGTATCATGCCATTTCCAGCTTCTATTTCATAATCGAGACCATATTTTCCAAATCTTGTCCTTCCCTTTTGTTTTCAACTTTCACATTCCAATAGCAATGTGTCTTGATTTCATGATCGATCAATTTCAGAGTGAAAATGATAGTAAAATTCCTCTATTTTTCATCACTAGCTTAATGGCTCATACATAGACTTGAATAATGGTTAGATCGACTGGATACTGTTGTAATGTGTATTGATGTTAACCTACTACAGAAAGTGTTGAACTTCATGATCGTGAAATAGACTTTTGATGATGTTTGTGACACAATTTACCTCTTGAATGTGCCATTCCTAGCATATGACTTTCTGATTCTAAATGGCCAATACCAGTCCACTTCAGCTCATTTATGCCAAGGAAATTGATCTTTAGGTGTTCTGTTTCATTTTAGACACCTTCCAATTTTACTAGATTCATGCTCCGTACATTCCAAGTTCTAATGATTAATAGTTCTCTGAGGTTATTTCTCCTCACTCTGAGTCGTGCCCTTTCAGCAAATGTAACTTGAGAAGTCGTTCTTCCACACGCGTCATTAGATCAGCGCTACTTTGAGAAGGCAGCTTTTCCTCAGTCATATTGTGAGTGTCTTTGGGCGCGAGAGGCTCATTTCCGGGCACTATCTGACAGGCTCTGCTGTAATTCAAGAGGATTCTGTCATTTGGTAATCTTCTGCTTTTGTTCAAATGGTTTTCAGTGGCTAATTCCTCAGAATTGTTGGCTGATTTTCTACTCCTATTTACAATACAAACGTTTAATCCTTGCATAATGGATTAGGCACCTTCTCATTAAAATGAACAGCACAAAGGGGAGGATATAAAGAGATTTGAAAATAAATGAAATGAAAAATATATCTAAATCCTTTTGCCTTATTTTCCCCCTAAACTTAAAAATAACATCTAATCATTTTATATTGCAAGAGACACACCTAGGTATTTAAAAATCACCTCTACTTCACATATTAGAAGGAAAATTCAATTAGAAACATTTATGCTACTTAGTCATGGTAATTGTGTTTGGTTGGTTTGTCCAGAGAAGTAAAAGTAGTAAATCTTGCATGTATATGTGCACAGAAAAATTGTTACATAAAAAAAATAGCTCACATCATTGAGGATGTGGGTAAGTTCAGGGGTCAGATGTAAGCTGAAGGCCTTTCCTGGTTCTTGTAGCTACAAGGCCCAATGTGGAGAAAGCAGGAAGATGAAGCAGGTACACCACAAACTGATGGATGCAGAGCTGATTGATTGAATTTGAGTTCGGCTGAATGAATCCCAGGTCAACGGTCTGCTGATGGCTATTGGCATCAGCTGGTGATATAAACATACGTGGGTAAGCCAGACACAGGATGCAAATCCAGCAGTAGAAGTGGGCTAGCTTCCATACCCATCAATTTATACTAAGAGCAGGCTCTATCCTGAATGAAATCTCCCTCAATCACACCAAGGCTGCGATCACATTAAGGAGATCCATTCTTCCACAACTGTTTGGTTGTTTCAGAGAAGATTCTATCATGGAGTTCACCACACTATGTCAGGTCATATCATGAAAGAATGTTGACCCACCTAAGTTGACATAAAATCTATCACACTAATAATATCTGGATCGTATTATTTTGTTCCTAAAGCAAGGACATAGATTTTGAATGAGAGAATGCAGGTAATAGCTACAGTTCATGATAAACATTTTTGTACTGTAATTGCTATTAGCATTCATTAGGGGGGTAAATAGGTAATCACAAAAAAATTCAATTTTTATCACTTTGGAAATTACCAATGATGTGCATCTAGGTTCTTAAGTTACAGGCTCAAACTGGGGAAAGAATGCAGCTTTCTTGATTGTTATAATTTCATAAATAATCCAAAAAAACCAGTATTTGTAAGTTTCTTGTTTCATTATGGCTAAGTAATAAACAACAATAATACCTACAATAGTGAAAATGACTAAAATATGATTTTTTAAATAATTACTTCAAGAGTTGTCATTAGCAAATAGTTTCTTCATAAAACACAGAATTGTCCATAGGAACATATAAGATTTTTAGAAAGCTTGCCTCAAGGATTCTCTGCACAATGAGTATATATTTTCTGGTTCTTAATGTGGATTACAATATTTTTTCAATCAATTTAATTGATTCATTAAACTATAGGAAGATATAAACAATAATATAATATATAAAATATAATACCTATTTAAAGTATTAAACTTATTTACAATTACCCACTGAATTAGACTCAAACTACTCTTTTAAATCTAGTTATATTTATTTAGGGAATTTAAGTACCTTTCAAGTAGAACAATCTCTGGATTCTCCTTCGAATCTGCTGAGTCTTGATACTATAAATAATAGGGTTCATCAAAGGTGGAAAAATAATATAGATGTTTCCCATGAGAACATGAACCAAAGGTGAGAGGTGTTTCCCAAAGCGATGTACCATGGTCAGACCAATAATCGGAATGTAGAAAACCAAAACTGCAGAGATGTGAGATACACATGTCTGTAAGGACTTGACCCTCTCTTCCCTGGATGCAATGGCTAAGACCGTATGCAGGATCATGCTGTAGGAGATAAGTATGAGAAGAGAATCCAACAAGAGTGTACTGATTACCAGAAACAGAGCATAGATGCTGTTGAAACGAATGTCTGAACAAGCCATTCTAATCAAGTCTTGATGTAGGCAGAACGAGTGAGAAAGAATGTGGGGTCGGCAATAGTTTAAGAACTTCAGGCGAATGATGGCCGGAGGTATGAGTAAAGAACTTCTACCTAAAATAGCAATCCCAATTTTCATGATTTTGTCATTTGTTAGGATAGAAGAATAGCGCAGGGGGTTGCAAATAGCAATGTAGCGGTCAAAGGACATAGCAAGAAGGACAGAGGACTCCATGAAGGATAGACCATGGATGAAGTAGGACTGTGCAATGCAGCAACCCAAGCTGATTTCTTCAAGGAGCCCCAAAAGAATTCCCAGCACCGTGGGCACTGTGGACAAGCCCATGCACAGGTCAGTCAGGGCCAGCATGGCCAAGAAGTAGAACATGGGCTCGTGCAAACTCGGCTCAGTTCTGATCACATGAAGCACCATGCAGTTTCCCAGGAACACCATGGCATAGATGGAGGAGAAAGGGATGGCGAGCCAGATGTAGTCACCTCCTAGGCCAGGAAAACCAGTCAGAACAAAGTTAGGATCACTGAGGTTAGAGATGGAGATCATGGATGCTACTAGAACAATGGGAATATTTCTGGAGAGATATAGTCAGTTGGATGAATTCCTGATTCTCAAATGCCCAATAGTGATTTTCTGCTTTTCAGAATAAATAATAAATAATGCATTATCCTTTAGTGTCATGAACTCGATAATTATAGAGTTTTTGTATCCCTTAATTGATTATCTTTGGGGGAAAGAAATCTATAGTCTAGACATAAAATTTCTGGTGTTAGTGTCTAATGCCCAGAAAGCAGAGTGTTTTATACAGAACCAGTAACAGTAATGGTCACTTGGGATTTCAATATGAAACTAGTCTTATGGGAGTTTCTGATAATTCCTGAAAGAAAGCAATGTGTGATCACAGGGATTCATTGCTGTCATAAATGCAGTCCATTAGGGACTATGAGTAGATGGGTTATTTTCTCTTGGTTACAACTGTTCCTTCTACCACCCCCAATGGGTCACAAGTCCCAAAGGAAACAAGTGGCAAATATAATATAACTTTGAAGATCATAAAATCCACCAAGGAAAAGCTTTATGAACTAAATTAAATGACAATGTTTTGCATATGCCACCTTATTAAACTTTCTTTAATCTAGGAACCTTTTGAAATTGTACTGCTTCCCCCTCTTTATTTTTGTGGTTCTCTAGGTATTGAAAAAAATTGCACTCACGTTGATTATCACAATATTTTATACATAAGATGGTATAAACAGCATGCATTTTAAATTAAGCATTTTCAAAGCATTAGATTATTAGTTAACTATGTATTAATAATTGAAGTATTAAAATGTATTTATTTTGATCAGTTTTATTTATGACTTTATTGAACTATTTAAAAGTAAGATAGAATAAGTTCTTTGAGAATACTGCATATTTTGAAATATCCAAGTAGTGGTAATTATACACTAGTCTGTGGTCTGTCAGTTGCAAAGTTATGTACACTACCACATGTCCTCAGCATTATTTCATATTAAATAGATTTTAAAAATATGACATGGATTGATTTGCTAAGAAAATCTGTGAATTAACTGTATTTTAAAGAATAATCCTGGGACTTCAGAATGCAACTGCAATTCCACAGAAGACCACCAAAAAAATCTGTTTACATGGGTAATTAAAAGAAATTCTAGGAGTGTAATTACTTTTGTTGATAATAAATACATTATTTATTTATTACAGTATTTAATATAAGAAAATACTTAAATTATAAAAACACATGGAGAGCATTTGAAGTGTACCACTGAACACTGAGCATGTAATGTGGGATTAGGAGTTAATGAATAAGACAAATATGCATCCAAAATTTTCTAGTGAAATCACAAATTACAAGTGATTTTTAAATGTTTACAATGATCTAATAAAAAAATGTAGTGATTAATATAATGAGTTTGCAGTAATAAATCAAGGAATGTCATTGACTAAGTACCCCCAAAATGACAATCCAAGCTAGGAGAGAAACAACATGTCCTCATTTCTATAAAGGCTTGTCTAGCTTCCAAGGAAAGGACCTGTATTTTTGTCTCAAGATTTTTTATTCATGTGCCTCACATAAACTTAACTATATTTTGATGCAACTATTTTTCAGCATTCACTATATTTTGAAAGTCTTATAAATATCTTAGAAGTGAATGACATGCCACCATGACATGCCAAACCAGGAGGGCAACATAACACGTGGAGAAATCCATAAAGAGACTGGACTGTAGGGCTGACCCCAATCAGAACCTGCCTGACCCCCACCATGGAAGGGTGTGCCACAGAGAATGACACTAGACCCTCTGGTAGGGGAAAGGGACTGACCTGCAATACTCAGAGTGAAGCATGAGCAAATGAAGGGAGAGGAAGGGAGTGGAGCACACCCTGGCCCACCAAGCCCTGGGGACAATAGACCCATTAAGAGTAACCAATATACAGAGAGGACCATAGGCCCGACCCCACTATGAGCAGTGACATCCCGCACTGACCCATAGTCCTACATGGGACAACACTGGAGACTCAGTGTGGGATGTATGCCTGAGCTGACCCCACCGCATGGAGGCAAAACACTAAGGGTGTGCAACAGAACAGCAAGGGGAGCAGAGCAAGGAAGTCCCAAGGGAGTATCAAAAACAGATTTTAGGGCCAGGGCGTGGCACCCCATCAGACCGAACTGCAAAACACTCCTAAAGGTCAGTAAACAGACCTTGAATTATAAGCAGTCCTTTTTTTTTTTTTTATTTTGTGTGTTGGATTTTTTTGTTGCTGTCATTGTTTTATTTTTCTGTGTATCTTTGTATAGTACTCTCTTGTTTTTATGTGCATATGATTATCTATGCATGTCTCTCTAGATAAGATAGGCTGGATAAACAATGTGGAGAAGAAAACAATGGGACTGATGGTTGGGGGTGGGGGGGAATGGGAGAGGGAGAGGTGTGGGGAAAGGAAGTGGTGTTATCCAACCAAAGGACAAGGGAACAAGGAGTGATTCAAAACTAGTGGCAAGGAGGGTGTGGGAGGTCTGGTAGGGAGATCAAGGGCAATGTAATCAAGAGGAATTACTGAAACCCAAATGAATCCTGACAAGAGGAAAGCAAAAGGAAATAGAGGAAA
>NW_022103939.1:2620453-2633598 GCF_000313985.2 Echinops telfairi
AATGATCACAGAGCGAGAGACAAGAAAGGCAAAGCTCACCAAGCCATCCATCTCTCCGCCCCTCATTCAATCCCACCTGAGTTTATTAGTCAGGCTGGCACAATAAACTATCTCAATGACTAAAGGGAACTTTGACATCTTCAAGAGCCTTAAATGTGTTTCTTTTCAATATTCTTTAAATTTTATGAACAAAATGGCTTGAAGAACTAAGATCAGGGTTTGAGAGTGGATGGGATAAAATTTTCCAACAAAAGTATCATAGGACAACTCTTTGTTACCCTTGAAGAATGAGCAGGTTCATTATTGTGAAGTAAAAAATTCTTGGCACAATATCCTGGCCTTTTCCTACAAATGAAGTTTTTTTTTTTTTAATTTTATTGAAACTTATTCCTAGTAAACTCCCATGCTCATCCTATGTTCTAAGAGAAATCAAGTTTACCCATTTAGAATCTCATAAAATATTCACCATAAACCTTCTTGATCCAACTTCTCTGCCTTAAATTTAACTGGCCCAGTAGATCCCCAAGGAAACCATTGTTTTTAATGGACTTCTTTTATGAAGACACCCTAATAAGTCTAAGGCAAGTGTATTAGATGTAGAGTATGAAATTGAGGCAGATTTAAAAGAAAATGAATAGCATTCGGGATTGACCCAATGTTGTTATAGTGGTAACTTTCTGAATAAGGAAGGGTGAAGGAACATTAACATTCTTATTATTCTAATTTTAAACCAAATAAATTAGGAAAAAATAATACAAGAAATCATTTGTTAGTTATTTAGATGCATAAATTATTTATAGCTAACTATATTTTGTTTTACCATTCAGTTGTTGCTAGATAGATGGTAAGTAGGTAGGTGGTAGACAGAGAGATAGATAGATGATAGGTATAGCGAAGATAGATGTATATGTAGATTTTTATTAAAACTATTTATGAAATATGTTGCTGCTATTTCCCTAAACTTTTCATTGTGTACTTTCCAACGAGTGCATTTTATTTCATAACCACGGTTTTAAAATCAAGATTAGCATTGAAATGAAACAACAGTTACATCAGGAGTGCACTTTCAGATGTAGGGAGTTGCTTCAGTTTGGATTTTATGAATGCATTTTAGTTTGTTGAGAATCCAATCCAGGATCACAAAGTTAATTTAATTTACTCTTATCTTTTTATGTTTCATTGACTGTTCACGACATTTCTCATCTGCAGTATTTCCACACCCTTCCTTCATCTTCTTCCTCTTTTTGTTCACCTTTTATTTTTGAGGAAAACGATTTATTATTTAGAATGGCCATTATTTGACTTTCTTTGATATTTCTACATGATGAGATTTAGGTTATTTTGTTTCCTTACTTTATTAATTTGCTATGTTTATGCTTTGAGCACCAAAAAATCATGTGGTCTTTCTTTGTTTATCATATCAAGAATTCTAGGACACCTCTATATGTTAGTATTAATGTTGTTTATTTTAAGCATTTCATAGAATATTATTCTGATTTCTTACTTGTAACACTATGTATTTCTAATTATAATTCATAAATAATATGTGGTAAGATAATGTCACACTATATAAATAGCTGCTTACCATCAAACCTTTTGATCAGTGATTCCTCCTATATGTATTACATGTTTTGAAACTATGAGAAAATCATTGTTTCATTTTTTAGTTATGTATTGCTTTATTTAAATCTGTATGAACACATGGAATCTGAATTTCTGTTGTGGTTTATAATCTATTAAATCTGTTAGTAATAATCCATTAACGTTGTTATTATGTTGATGCTCAAGCTGTTCTAAATTTGGGTGAAGGAAGTCTCTTTAAACTTGATGATGGATCCATTTCACGTGTCCTAATTATACTTCAAGTATTTCCTAATTCTTCTGAACCATTTCCTTTCAGACTAATTTTATATTTCCATTTAATGCCTCCTAACAAAAGAGAAATTGGAATTCCGTTTGGGGCTTTGAGCTTTCTGATCAATTTAAAGCTAATTAACATTCTAACAATTTTGAGAGTTCTAATCCATGAATAGAGTATAGATTTTAGATTTGGCCTTATTCCTTTAGATTTGGCCTTATTCCTCTGTGATGTTTTTCATTTCAAATATAGAATTCTTTGTAAATATTTTATTTTACTGGACACATGATGTTTTTTATCCACTAAAACAGCAGTTCTCAACATGTGGGTCATGACCCCTTTGGGGATACAATGACCTTTTCACATGGGTCTCATGAGTCATAACAATAGAAAAATTAGTTATGAAATAACAATGAAAATAATTTTATGGTTGGGGGGTCACCACATCATGAGAAACTGTATAAAGGGTCGTGGTATTAGGAAGGTTGAGAACCACTGCACTAAAGCATGCACTGGTGATGTTCAAATAAGCAAATACACACAGACACAGCATACAGGCACACACACACACACTCACAAACATGGGGCTTTAATAAAAGAAAAAACACTGCCATATTTCATTATAGCATTTAAAATAAAGTCCAAGAAACTATAAAAAGCACTCATGACCATTTGAAACATTTTAAAATATATTTCCTTGTCTCAAAAAGATGTTCATTCAAATCCTAATAAAGATGGCAAACAACTACGGATTTTCCTTAACTCACACACTACTCCACATTTTCTCAATCACCTACCTTGGCAAGGTGGCTCCTAGGATTTTGGGCTACTCATTCATATTTTCTAATTCTTCAAATACTAGACTAATTGAAAAATACAATTAAATTTAAAAAATCACCTCTCCTGACTACTCTCAATTAGAAAGTAGTGCATCAGTCTTGTATGTCCCACATCTCTACATTTTTTATCTCTCTCACAGGAATTCAAATCCACAACTCATTAACCAAGGGAATCCTATTGGATTTCCCTTAGAATCATTAATCTCTAGCATAATATCTATAATATTGTAGGCATCTGATAACATTTGTTGAATTAGATAACTAAGTAAAAGGTAGAGGTAGTATAAAACAATATTGCTGTCAAAGATAGAACAACTGAGTGTTCAGACATTACGTGTCTGAACTTCTTGAATAACTGTGGCAATGCATCTAAAAATTTTCACTTTTTATCTCTCATCACATTCATAAAGAATATAGGAATAAGAATATATTAAAGACAAATTTTAGATACTTTTTTTCCAAAATGATTGAGAAATTAATAACAAAGAAATATATCATATTAGCAACTTGTCTTCTGAGCATCTGAACAGATACTCAGAACAAGTACTTTGGGTGCATTTAATTTAAATGTAAAAGATGCATAATTCAATAATTTTTTAATGATTTTATTGGCGTCTCCTAAAGTTCTTGTCATAATCCACACATACATCTATGTCAAACACATTTGTACAAATGTTTACATCATCATTTTGAAGACATATTCTTTCTACTAGATCCCTTAGGATCAGCTCCTCATTTCTTTCTTCTCTGCCCCACCCGCCCTCCCTCATGAACCCTTGATAATTTATAAATTTTTATTTAGTTCACGTCTTATACTGACTGCTGTCTCCCTTCAATGACGTTTCGGTTGTTTGTCCCCCTGGGGAGGGGGTGGGAGGTTATAAGTAATTATTCCCTATTTCTCCCCACCCCCACCATCTTCCTACACTCCTGATATCACTACTCTCATTATTGGTCCTGAGGGGTTTATCTGTCCTGGATTCTCCGTGTTGTGAGCTCTTATCTGTACCACTGTACATGATATAGTCTAGCTGCATTTGTAAAGTAGAATTGGGGTCACAACAGTGGAGGGGAGGAAGCATTAAAAAATTAGAGGAAATTGTTTGATTTGTAGGTGTTGTACTGCACACTGACTTATTTGACTCTTTCTTGTAACCCTTTGTGAGGGGCTGTCCAATTATGTAAAGATGGACTTTTGGTTTTCACTGTGGCCTCCCATGCATTCACATTGATACGATTTTTTGTTCTGGGACTTTGATGCCTGATACCTGATCCCATAGACACCTCATGATCACACAGGCCGGTGTACTTCTTCCATGTGGGCTTTGTTGCTTCTCAGCTGGATGGCTGCTTGTTTATCTTCAAACCTATAAGACCTTTTGATAGCCAGGCACCATCATCTTTCTTTACCACATCTGCTTATACACCCTTTCGGTCTTCAGCAATCGTGTTGGGAAGGTGAGCATCAGAGAATGCCAGGTTATTAGATCAAAGTGTTCTTGCATTGAGGGAGAGTCATGAATATTTTTGATGAAGAATTCTTGGAGGAAGAAACTTAACCAGGAACTAAAAATGGAAGAGGAGACTGAAAAAGAAAAGTGTGTATTTATGATGTTGCTACCTTGTTCTATATTCCTCACATATCACACAGGGAGGATCCACAATATACTTGCAGAGTAATCATTAGTTATGTTGATGTGGAAATCAGATTTGATGCTGATACATTTCAAGAACTAATTAAATAGAAAACCCAATCATCTCAGATAATGTATAGGATTTTTATGATTCTATTGACAGATTATTATTATTGCTGAAAGAAGTTGAGAACATATTAATGAGCTTAGACATTAAACACTGAATATTTTCACAACATGACTGCGTATCTGTCTTGTCTTTAAACCATAAACAAGTGGATTAAGAAATGGAGGGACCAGCAAGTAAACGCTAGAAAAGAGAATGTGAATATAAGGGGGGATATGAGAACCAAACCTATGTGTAAAGAAGGAAAAGAAGCCTAGGAGATAGAACTGGAGGAAGACACAAACGTGAGTGATACAAGTATCAAATGCTTTAAACCTAGCCTCCTTCTGAGGCAAACGTAAAACGGTGGTCAATATCTGGATGTAGGACAAGGAAATGAATATGATGTCAAATCCTGCAACTGTAAAGGCCACAAATAAACCAGAGATCTTGTTGATCCAAATACTTCCTGCAGCAAGTTTCACAATCGCCATATGCTCACAGTAGGAGTGCGAGATGATTGTTGTATGATAAAATTTGAGCCGACTCTTTATCAGTATTATGCAAGGAGTTACAAGGGCAGCAGCCCTGAGAGTTACTGCAGTACCTATTCGGATGACTAGCTGGAAGGTTAAGATGGTGGCATGCCTCAGAGGGTAACAGATGGCGATGTAACGATCAAAAGCCATAGCAAGCAGGATGCCTGACTCAATGCACTGAAAAGTGTGTATAAACCACATTTGAAGCAAGCAAGAGTCAAAATAAATTTCTGGCATATGAAACCAGAACACTCCAAGCATCTTGGGCATAATGCTAGTAGCAAGTCCAATATCCGTGGTTCCGAGCATGGCTAGGAAGATGTACATAGGCTCATGGAGGCTGTGTTCTGATTGTATGACGGCCAGCAGCAAGAAGTTTCCGATCATTGCAATGAGGTACATGGCAAAGAACGGGATCCCAATCCAGCACTGCACAGACTCCAGCCCTGGGATCCCTACTAGTGTCAACACAGAGGGCATGAAGACAGTGGAATTGGAAAAGAGCATGATATCTGTGGGTCTTCTGATGCAGACAAAGATGTCTTTTACTCAGTTCAGCTCTGCCTCTTCAATTTTCACTCTTGGTCATCAATCTGTGTATTTGTTTTTATTTTGGTAGATCTCTGTGATCATATTATCCTTCTCACAAATATTGTTGAGAGGAAAAGTCTAATTCATATGTACACATCACTTCAAAGAAAACACCCACCAGCACCACGTCACAATAATATTCAGGTTACATGGCAAGCAGACTGTATTTATAGTCAGTAAAACCACCTGCTTAAGACATCACCTGCTGGCTTTTCTGTGACTTCCCTCTAAGACCTGTTGACCAAAAATTAGATGTTTTCTAATTGGGAACTGAATTTTAATCAGATTGATCAATCTCTGCAATACCTACATTTCTGCTCTTCTCTAGCAATCTATTGATCCAAATCCCCTTTAACTGAGAAATGTCAATTTGGACCAGTAAATACAAAGATACCAGCAAATTAATATATGAAGCAAAATATATTTATGTAAGGAGCATCATCGGAATTTGGCTCTACTGATGGAGACTTGAGGAAAAAATAATTCAAGTTTAGGTTACGCTGACTTTTCCTTGTCAAAGCTCTCTGCTGTTTTCAGATATTTAGTCAAGTTGCTTTTCCTTTTGCTAACAGTTCCAACAGCTAAAATTCTTACATTTAGCTGTGAGCTAAAAATAGCAGAGTAACCAGTTGAAATTCAAGATAGGTTGCAGATTTCTTAGAGGAAGGAACTCCTTGGAGGCAAGAGACTGACCATTAGCAATGTACAGAAATAAAGATTCATTCCTAGAACACAAACAACACAAAAACAATAACAACACTTACGGACAGCTAGTCAACTCTCCCTCACAGTGACTTCATATAAGCTCCAGTAAGTATAAATCTTCATATGTGCAGACATCTTCATCTTTCTCTTTCAAAGCAACAATTGTTTTTTAGCTGGCAGCCTTATTGTTTACAGCTCAATGTCTAAACAAAGGAGATAGAAAAATGGAAGAATGAGCAACTAAGCCATATAAATACCCTTGTCTTCACTTCCATCTGTCAAAATATTTGGCCATTTGGGTTCATTGATTCTAACTGAAATATAGGTATTTATAAAAATTTGAAACAGACTTTGAACTAATATATAAACATCTATTAAATTACAATCAATGATTAATAGACTACGTTAAAGCTTCCCAGAAGAACTAGGCAGGAAAGAGAAAAGGTGACACTTGAGGGTGTAAGAAATGATTCAAAAGAGTTATTGACTAGAGTAAATTTTAAAACGTAATAACTTCCCAATTTAATTTGAAAATAAACTTTCTGAAACCTTGGCCTATTATACCTTCTTTAAAAGGTCTTCTGGGAACAAAACTATAAAAATTGTACATTTTGTCCTTTGTAAGTTCTAAAGCCATATGAAGGGACATTTGTGATTCTGTAAAGTACAGGATTCTGTTATTTAATCCTTCTCTAGACTTTTTACTAAAATTGTTTTCAATCCATGAAAGTGATCTCAATCAGCTTATTACTAACTGACTGTGATCAGGCATGTTCACAATAAAGAAAACCATTCTGGTTAAAGTCGATAAATTTCAAGGGGGAAATGAAGTGCGAAAGGAATGTATTATCAGAGGGAGATTACACTAAATTTTGTGACACACATTAAAGATAGTCAGACCACAAACCATCTACTGCCATGGAATTGATTTTGACTCATAGCAACTCAGATTCAGACAGAATAGATGTGCTCCTTACCTCTTCCGAGATTGTTAATCATATGGAAATAAACAGTCCCAGCTTTCTCTCATGGAATATCAATTCCAAAACCTTGCTGCTAGCAGCTCAATGCTTGCCGACAGCCCAACCAAACCACTGGGCAACCAATCATGTACTCTTATTCTCATTTACTCTCAGTTACAGACAACTGACTCTAATAGGGGTAAAATTTTTTTCTTGCACTAAATAAGTCAGAAGTACCATACATATCCTTTCAGACAAGAACTGAAATGTGAGACTTACGTTATGGTACAAATGGTGGGGTGGCATGTGGAAGGTAATATCTACCCGATTCCCTGGTAAAAGGCATAGAGAGAGGGTTGTTATAGAAGTTCATGAACCCAAATCATGGGAGTGAGCTTGTTAATTACAAAATTAACTTCTCAATCGTTGTCCCGAGCTCACTTTGTTCTTACCAGATACCTGAGGTATATTTTCATATCTTCTTATACTTTCCAGTCATCAAATCATTTTCCTCCTAAAATTCCAGTCTCAGTTCCTCATATGTTCTGTTCTGCCATTTGTCTTCCTATTTGTGAATTCTGAACAGCGCACTGTTAAAGCCATGGAATGGAAGAGATGCGGCAGCTGTTAGGATCCTTTCCCAATATCATACTGTGACCTATTTGCAGATAGTTTGTCACACTGTTTTTTATCTCCACAATCCGGACACTGCCCTGTTTACAACGTCTAATAGAGCACACAGTGGTGTATTCATCATCCAGCGCACTTATAGCAAGGTTTCTGGAATTCAGGGACGCAGGTTTCATTTCCTGAGCTCAAATACGAGAAGAAAATTGTTAGCCACTGTTTTAATGCTTCCTAAGGAGTGTGTGGAAAGGAGGAGGGGTTAAGGACATGGATTGATGGATTTTCCCATCCACTTGCCTAAACCCTGAGAGACTCATAAGGTTTAATGTCATCCCTCATGGGTTTATCCACAAAACTGAATGCCCTGAATAATTGCTACACTTATAGAAATATCCATACCTTGTCCTGTTTTTCTTCTCTATTTCTTTTCTACTGCAAATTAAATCTGACACCCAAGTTTTATTTTTTAAGTCAAGATACTTTCTTGCTGACCAAGTTTGAAAACATGTAAAGTCCATTTAAATCCACTGTGTCCCTATATAATTTCTAATCTACTTAACTAAGTATTTTTAACTTAATTACTTGCCTATCATCATAATTGATATTTCAGTTTCCTGCAGCCTCACTCTTCCCATTTTAATTTTATTTTGATTATTTTTATAAATACAACAATGTTATAGGTGGATCATTATTAGTTTATATTTCAAAGTCCCTATCATACTGAGCTATGGATAGGTTGCTATATTTCTTAATACTCTTTCCTCCAACTTAACATTCACTGCCTCCCTACCTTCTATCTAGACTTCTCCTTTACATTCAAAATGAACTTGTTATATATATTTTATATGTGATGAAATCATGCCCCGTGCTTTAAAAATAATATTCCTCATTTTATTGTGCTTTACATGAAGCTCACACAGCATAGCAGATTGGATTTCAACTATATTTTATATAAATTGGTCGGTTCTGTTTCATAAAATTTTTACATATTGCAGCAGTAGACAACATCAAGTTGAACTGAGAAAAGACCACAGTTTTCAGAGTTTTATTTAATTCTGGAGTCAGTATTCATTAAAGCAGACAAGAAATTAAATGACGTATTGCATTGGACAAATGTATTAACAAAGACCTCTTTTAAGCAGTGAAGAACAAAGATGTGACTTTAAGGACTAAGATATGCCTGCCCCAGGTCATAGTATATTCAATCCCATATGCATGTGAAAATTGAACAGTGAATATGAACCAAAGAAGAATTGATATCTTTGATTGAAGATGTTGGTGAAGAATTTTGCAATACCAGGGTCTTCCAGGAAACATACAAATCTGTTTTGAAATAAGTACAGCTAGACTGTTTCCTAGAAGCAAGGATGGTGAGACTTTATCTTTGTACATAAGAAAAGACTAGTACCTGGAAAAAGACATCATGCTTGGTAAAGTTGAAGGTCAGTGAAAGAGGAAGACCCATCATGAGATGATTGACATAGCGGCTACAACAAAGATCTCACAGCTAACAACAATTGTGACGAGGTTACAGGACCAGGTAGTGGGTTCTTCTATTGCACATAGGGTTACTCTGAGTCAGAACTGACTCAACATCACCTAATAACAGCCACAAAACTAAGTATAATCCACAAATAAAAATCTGATTATTTCCACCCTATTTGTTCTGTTTCCATTAACCTAGTTCCATTCTCTTCCTTGACTTCTTATCTTTGATTTGGGTATATGTTCACCATGTCCTTAAGTGTTTAAAGGGCTTCTGTATTCATTAATAATATAGATTCATTTATAAATTAGTGTACTATTTGGCTAGAACATGACCAGAAAAAAATAGCTTCAGTTCCAAATTCATCATGTCTTTAGTCAGTAAACTCTGGAATATCTTTGCAGTGGGTGAATTTTTTTTTAATTGGTGTTTTATATTCTTCTCCCATCATCTTGGTAGCCATCTATTGTTTAGCTGGTCAGAACAGTCAGGAGGTGTAGACAGAAACCATCCATTCATTTGGTCTTATGTTAGAAGGGACTGTGCTTTTTGTGGAATATTAATCCTGTGGACTAGTTTGTTCTTTGAACTTTTGACTTATTTACCTTTTAAAATTTTTCTTTGTGAGTGTAAAGATTAATAGTTATATCTTAGATGATCACTCCAAGTTTATAAAACCTCACATGATACTCACCAAACTAGAATGTAGAATGTCATATTTGTGTGTGCCAATTGATTAAGCTGTCACTCAAAAGTATGATCTCTTCTCTTTTGACCAGTAAAAAAAGTCCATGTGTTATTTAGATATGTTGAATAGTTTTACCTAACTGTTCCCCTTGCAACTTGCTATATATATTAATTTATAGGCAGCACTCATAAATGTATAAATATGCTTAAACATGTATTTACACATGTATATGCATTAACCCCATATACCTCCTTATATGCTTCAATGACAACCTATAAAACCACACCCATATTTTGGCTAATTCATTTTCATTGCAAAGCTGTGTATGCTATAGAATTTATTAAAATTGTCTTTTTTCCACATGCACATTTTATTGTCTTTATTTACTTTGATCAAGTTGTGTCAACTTCAACCATCATTGCATTGCCTCTTTCATCACCAAAAGTAATAAGTTTCTACTATCTAGAAAGTGACTTTCTTCTCCATTTCCCTCCAGTCCCTGGAACCATCAAAGAACTTTGTTTTCTTCGTGCGTATACATAACTCTTTACTATAGTCACCTAAACAATATGTGTCCTTTTGTGATGTATTTGGTCAGCATAAAGTCCTCATGATTCAACAATGTGATATGTCACAGACTATTTGTTATTTTTTGTAGTATTCAATTGTATATATGTATGCAAGATATTTTTTCTATTTCTAGGGTTTTTTGAAAACGTATCATACATAGTAGTTATACCACTTTACAATCCCATTAGTAATGTATAAACATTTCAAGTCCCAACATTTTGGCACCATTTGTTATTATTGATTCTTATCATTGTCACTTTTGCCATGATGATACAGAATTTAATGATCTTGAGCATATTTGCACGTATGTCTTGGATGCTTGGGTGTCCTCTTTGGTGTGCTATGGTCATTTTAAATTGGTTTTTGGCTTTCTTGTTGTTGAGTTGTTGACATTTGATGTTTATAATAGAGGTTAGACCATTATACCATATATCTGTCATTGTGTCACACTGTGGTGCCTTGTTTTTTTCTGTGATTCTAGAAGCTATATCATTGGTATCTCAAATACCAGTTGTAAGGTTGATCACCATTTGCAGCCAGTTTTTGTCCCCCATTCTGTGTTTATACATCCATGCTCTCCGCCCCTCTTGTCCAGTCATGCACCGGAATGACTTCATCCCCACCCACAGGAGGATTCAGAGACTCCTAATATGGATTGCATTCCTTCCCTGATTCAAAACTTCCAGTCAGAACAAGGTACGGGATCCCCCCAGTCTCAATGAAAAATTACTCTCCCAAAGACTTATATGCAATGGAATTTCCTTTGTTCCTTCTTCTCTTCTCTTCTCTTCTCTTCTCTTCTCTTCTCTTCTCTTCTCTTCTCTTCTCTTCTCTTCTCGTCTCTTCTAGCTTTCTTTGTCACTGGCTCCCTCACAGCCTGGCCTTCTATTCTTGCACTCTTTTCTCCAGTGGCTCTTCTCTATCAACTCTCTCTTCCACTTGGCTAGGTCTCTAACTTCAGACAAAGGACTGGCTATAACCTTCCCCTATCTTAAGTCCTTTCATCTCAAGTCCTTTGATCTCCCATTCTGTATAAATCTCATCTCCATAAATAAAGACCTATTAATTGAAAAATGTTGCTCCATCTTTAATCTCTTAACAACAAAAAAACAAAAAAACCTATCGCCACACAAAATGAGCAGGTTTCAGTAGAGCTTCGAAACTAAGAAAAACCTACTAAGAAGAAATAGGCAATCGGCTTCTGAGGAATTAGCCACTGAAACCTTTATAAATACCATGGAGACATTTCCACATACCGAAAATCTAATGACAAAAATGTAACATTGTTAGTAATAGTACCAGAAAATGAGCCTAGCAGGTTGCAACGTACTTTCAAAGCAAGCTGCCTTCTTATAGTAGAAGCAACCATAACAACATGCGTGGAGTTAACCCTGTGGCAATAAAGTCTTCTGACTGTCATTTGCTGGTGGAGCAGAACTCAAAATGAGTAGAAACAGCTGCAATCATCAATTAATAATTGAAACTTGTACTGTTATTGGTATTGGCCATTTTAAGTCAGAAATTTGTATAATTTATTATACCAGGAAAGACAGATGCAAGAGGAATGGCCTCAAATTCATCATCAAGAAGGCATTTTAAGGTCCATCTGGAAGTAATATGATGTCTCTGATAGAATGATATATTTATATATAAAAATCAAAATTAAGTCAATGAGATTATTATTATGATTTATGTGCCAACACTAAAACTAGTGATGAAGAAATTGATGTTTTCTACTAGTGACTTCAGTCTAAAATTGATGAAATTGGTTATCAAGATGTATTGATAATTTCGGGGAAAGGGAATATAAAAGTTGTAAACACTGAGGAATAAACAGAAGTTACAAAATACGGTTCTGGTGACAGAATGATTCTGGAGTTCTTATAATAGAATATTGAAAGACAATGCCATGTTCATAACAATTATCTTCTTTCAATAACCCAAATAGTGACTATATACACGAATTCTCCAAAAGAAATACACAAAAGAAAAATAACATGCTTCTGTAGAAAAAGATGATAAAGAATCTCAATATCAGTAGCTAAAATAAGGCCAAGAGCCCACTGGAATGAACCATCAATTCCTCAAATATAAGTTCAGTTTGAAGTTGAAGAAAGTTAAAACAAGTTCACATGAACCAAAATACGACCTTGAGCATGTGCCATCTAAATTTCAAGAACATTTCAAGAAGAGCTATACGGCATTGAACACTAATGACAAAAGACCAGATGAGCTGATGGGTTATACAAACATCATCATACATAAGGAAAACAAAAGGTCACATAGGAAAGAAAGAAAAGTTCAAAGTAGATGACAGAAGAATCTCTGAAACTTGCTCTTAACCATAGGGTAGTGTGTTAGACAGGGTTCTCTAGAGAGATAAAACCAAATTGCTGATAATTTAATATATTTATTTATAAAGATAATTAGATATATAACAAGGACTGAACTGTTAAATTGCATACAGTTAAATATATAATACAAGAAAGAAACAGTTAAATTATAAAGCACTACAAATGGCTCAATTCAACTCATTGCCG
>NW_022103939.1:2634398-2660276 GCF_000313985.2 Echinops telfairi
GGTAGCACTAAGAGTCGGCCTATGGGATCTCCTGGATTCCAGACATATTCTTCTTTACCTCCATTATGTAACACCAGTCCAATTTCTCCTTGGTAATCAGGATCAATCACACCACTCAGTACAGTGACACCCTTCCTGACCTGTCGATTCAAAGGCATGAGAAGGCCAAAGTGGCCAGGAGCCATTCTCAGCTGCCAGTTCAGTAGAATCTGTGCTGTGTTTCTGGGTGGGAGCGTTCCTTCCTTTGGGACCAAGACCTCTGGTAGTAAGAAGGGTCATCCTCCCACAGAGTGGCTGGTGGTTTTGAACTGCTGACCTTGTGGTAAGTGGAATAAATAATAAAGTCAAAGAGCTGAACAGAAAATTATCTAAGAAAAGAACAAAAAGACAAGTAAAGAAATGTGCATAGACCTAGATTAGGAAACAAATGCATATGCTTTTTATTTTTCCTAGTTATTTTTCTATTTTATTCTTTTTTTATTCAATCTTTGTTTTGTTTTTGTTCTGTCTCCGCTATTGTTTTTGCCTACCTATATGAAATATGCAAGGGAAACAAGCTCCAGGAGAAAACAATAGGATTGATGGTTCTGGAGGGACTTGGTGGGAAGAGTCTGGGGAGGGGAGCAGTGAACAAACAACATAATAGACAGGAGGACAACTAGGAAAGTAAAATCAACAACGAGAAGGGTGTAGAGATCCTGGGGGGTATTGGAGCAACAGCAATCTAACTGAGAGGAATTACTAAGAGGCAGAAGAAGGGTGAGCATGATAGTGGGGCAGGAGAAAGGTAAAAGGAAATAGATGAAAGATCTAGGAAGCAAAGCTATGGACAGAGTTATACACATAGGTGTGTACATATGTAAATACATTAATTCATGAAAATAGAGGAATTGGCCTCTTTATATACATTTATATGACAGTACACTGAGGTAGTGGACAGACTTTGGGCCTCAGCTCAAGTCCTGTCTCAATGCAAGAACACTTTGTTCTAACAACCTGGAATTCTGTGAAGCTCACCCTCCCAGGACTTATCACTGAAGACAAAATGGGTGCATAAACAAATGTGGGGAAGGAAACTGATGATGCCTGGCTATCAAAAGATATAGCATCTAGTTTCTTAAAGGCTTGAAATTAAACAAACTGCCATCTAACAGAGAAGCAACAAGCCCACATCAAAGAAGCACACCAGCCTATGCGATCATGAGTTGCTGATGGGATCAGGTAACAGGCATCAGAAGACCCAAACATAAAACCCATATTGTTGACAACTAGGAGGGTCATCTGAAGACAATGGGACATCCCCTCACAGAAAGATAACAAGGAAGGGATGACAAGCAGGGCGCAGTATAACACCAATGAAACATACAATATTCCTCTGGTTCCTCGAGGCTTCCTCACCCCCCACTATCATGACTCCAGTCCTGCCTTTCACTGCGGGATAAACTGGAGCATGTACACAGGTACAGAAAAGAGATAAGTGCTCAGGACAGACACACAGAATCCAGGAGCAGGAATGGGAGCAGTGATACCAGGAGAGTCGGGGGAAGGTTGGGAAAGAAGGGGAATGGAAACCGATTGCAATGATTGACACATAACTACCACCACCACCTCCCACAGGGTGCAAACAACAGAAACCATGAGGGAAAGAAGACAGAGGTAGGTGTCAGACATGAAAATAATAATTTATCGAGGGATCACGAGGATGGGGGGGAAGGAAAGCAGAGCTGATTCCAAGGGCTCAAATTGAAACTAAGTGTTTTAAAAATAAAGATGGCAACATATGTAAAAATATGCTTGATACAATTGATGTGTGGATTCTTATAAGAGCTGTAAGAGCCCCCAATAAAATAGATATTTTAATTTAAAAAAGGAAACCAAATATAAAGAACATGCTCAACATTTCTGAACACGAAAGAACTAAAGAAAAATTCAAATAACATATTGCAATATTGGAAGATTTTTTGAGCGAAATATTGAATGAGGCAGGAAGCACAAGAAGAAGATGGAAAGAATACATAGAGGCACTGTACCAAAAATAACTCATCAACATTCAACCATTTCAAGAGGTAGCACATGTGCAACAAACAATTGTACTGAAAGAAAAGGTCAAACTATGGAATTCATTAGCCAAAAATGAGGATCCAGGAATTGATGGAATACCCCCCCAAAAAATGTTTCAATAAACTGATGAAGTATTAGAAGCACTCAGTTCTCTCTGCCAGAAAATTAGAAGATTTCCACTTTGCCACATTCCATAGCAAGATGGCCCAACAGAATGCATAAACTATAGAACAATATCACTTACATAACATGCAAGCATACTTGTGCTGAAGATCATCCAACAATGGTTGTAGCAGGACTGGGAGCTGCCAGACTGGGATCTGTGAGAAATCCAGGCCTGATTAAAAAGAGGACATATAACAAGGGATAGCATTGTGGATGTCAGATGGATCTTGGATGAAAGCAAAGATTACCAGAAAAATGTTCATTTGTGTTTAATTGACTATTCAAATTCATTCAACTGTGTTAACCATAAAAAGTGCATGTTGAGAATGTAAATTTCAGATCACTGTGCTCATTCTGAATTTGTACATGTCTACAGCATGTGTTCAAACTTGTCTACAGGTGTACACATTTGTATGTGATCAGAATAAGGGAATACTAAATTGTTAAATCAGGAAAGGTGTGAGTCAGTTTTGTATTCTCTCACAATACTTATTAAATCTGTATGTTGAAGAAATAATCAGAGAACTTGGATTATAAGAAGACTTCAACATCAAGATGCAAGGAAGTCTTATTAACAACCTTCGATATACAAATGACACAACCTTTCTTGCTAAAAGTAAGGAGGACATGAGGCACTTGGAGTGTTGTAGCCTTCAGTATGGATTGCAACTCAATGTAAAGCACCCTTAAACCTTCACAACTCAACTAAGAGATAAGAAGCATCATGATAAACAAAGAAAATAATCACGTTGTTGTAGAAAGGGGGAACCGATTACAAGGATCTACATATAACCTCCTCTCTGGAGATCGGTCAACAGAAAAGTGGGTGAAGAGAGACCTTGGACAGTGTAAGGTATGACAAAATAATAATGCCTCATAAATTATCAAGGGTTCATCAGGGAGGGAGGAACTGGAAGGAAGGGGAGAAAAATGAGGAGCTGATGCCAGGGCCTCAAGTGGAAAGCAGATGTTTTGAGAATGATGATGGCAACAAATGTGGAAATGTGCTTGACACAATAGATGTGTGTATGGATTGTGATAAGGGTTGTACGCGCTCCCCATAAAATGATTTTGAAAAAAAGAATCATACTGTCAAGAATTTTGTCTTCTTTGGGTCCACAATCAATGTTTATGGAAGCAGCAGTCAAGAGATCAAATGACACAATGTACTGAGTTAATTTGGTGTGCAAGAACTCTTTAAAGTGTTGAAAAGCTAGTATGTCACTTAAGGGAATAAGGTGTGCTGGACCCAAGCCATGGTATTTTCAGTCTCCTCATATGCATGGGAAAGTTGGATATTGAATAAGGAGGGCTGAAGAAGAATTGATACCTTTGAACTATGGTGCTGGCAGAAAATACTGAAAGTACCATCGGCTATAAAACAACAAATAACCTTGTCTGGAAGAAGTACAGTCAGAATGCTTCCTAGAGGCAAGGACTTGACACATGCTTTACAAATGGTATCGGGAGAACAGTGCCAGAAGAAGGACATGATTTGTGACGTGGAAGGTAACCAAAGAGGAAAAAGCCCTCAACAGAATTGACTGACATACTGGCTACAACAGTGTGGTCAAACACAAGAACAATTGTGAGGATGGCACAGGCTCAGGCGGTGGTGTGTTCTGTTGGACACAGGGTCGCTGTGAGTCAGAATCAACTGAACAGCACCTAACAACCCATCTTTTCACTTATTTCTGAAGATTTCCCCCGATCTATAAAATCTCTTTTGACTGCTTTGGTAAATTCATTTGATGAGCATTATTATTATTATGCATCAGAAGGGGGAGCCGATTATAAGAATCTACATATAACCTCCACCCTGGAGTATGGACAACAGAAAAGTGGGTTAAGAGAGATGTCAGACAGCGTAAAATATAACAAAATAATAATAATTTATAAATTATCAAGGGTTCATGAGGGAGGGGGAGCAGAGAGGGAGGGGGGAAAATGAGGAGCTGATATTAATGGCTCAAGTAGAAAGCAAATGTTTTGAGAATGATGATGGCAACAATGTACAAATGTGCTTAACACATGGATGTATGTATGGATTGTGATAAGAATTGTACGAGTCCCCAATAAAATGATTTAAAAAAAGAAAAACAATTAATTTAAAAAGCAAAACATCTCTCCTGACTACTCTCAATTTGAAAGCAGTGCATCGGTCTGTGTATGTCCCACATCTTATGCATGCCTCTACAGTATTTTTTTCTCTCCCTCAGGAATTAAAATCCGCAACTCATTAACCAAGGGTATTGTATTGGATTTACCAGAGAATCATTAATCTCTGGCATAATATCTATATTGTAGGCATCTGATAACATTTATTGAATTAGATAAGTTAAGTAAAAGGTAGAGGTAGTATCAAACAATATTGGTGTCAAAGATAGAACAACTGAGTGTTCAGACATTATGTGTTTACACTTTTTATCACTCATCCGATTCATAAAGAATATAGGAATAAGAATGTATTAAAGACAAATTTTGGCTACTTTTGTCCCCAAAATGATTGAGAAATTAATAACAAAGAAATAAATCACATTAGCAACTTGTCTTATGAGCACCTGAACAGGTACTCAGAACAAGTACTTTGGGTGCATTTAATTTAAATGTAAAAGATGCATAATTCAAGAATCCTTTTTTAAATGATTTTATTGCGTGCACTTACAGTTCTTATCACTATCCACACATGCATCCATGCCAAGCACATTTGTATATATGTTGACATCATTTTCAAAATATTTTTCTACCAGAGCCCTTAATATCAGCTTCTTATTTCTTTCTTCTCTGCCCCACCCTCTCTCCCTCATGAACCCTTGACCATTTATAATTTTTTATTTTTTCATGTCTTACACTGACTGCTGTCTCCCTTCACCACCCAGGAGCTGTTGTGATGTTGAACACACCTTAAAAGGACAGCGCTATGGAAAACTCTAGTGTACGAGTGGTTTTCTTATTCCAAAAAGGTTAAATGTTGATTGATGACAAAACTTATCCTGAAAGTCCATCAACTTCCTGAAAGGATGAAAATGTCAACTCATACCACATTTGGAGTTCATTCCACCAAGTCAGACTGTTAATCAAGCTTTCTGTTTAAAGGTTCTGAAAAGATTGTGTAACTGTGAGATAAAAAAAGGCCTGATTTGTGGCAGACAGGGGACTGGTTTTGCTACGATGTCAATGCACCTGCTCACATAGCCATCTCAGATTTTTTGGGCAAAAAAACCCCCAGCATCCCTCTCTTGATTCACGCACCTTACTCACCTGACCTTGCTACGTGCAACTTCTTTTTGTTTCTTCGAATGAAGAGGGTCATGAAAGGACAGTGATTTGAGGAAAAGGTGAAGAAAAAAACAAGGGAGGTGCTGTTATTCATTTAAACAGATGGATTTGAAAAATGTGTCCAAGAATAGAATGTCCTCAATTTGACAAATATATTGAGGTAGTTAGTTGTTTGTGCCAACCTGGCCGATAAACACATGTGGGATTAATTTAAGCATGGAGAGATAAATGGGTGAGTGAGCCTTGTCTTTCTTGTCTCTTGTTCTTTGCATTGGACCAGTGTGCGGCTGCCTTGCTTGTTCTGTGCCTCAATTTGCAAGCTACACTACCTGTGGGACACCTAAACTGTGGACTGTGTCGCTGTAATTTGAGGTTCCTTCAAGACTTGCTTTGCCACACAATTGGAATTTATATCCCTTGAGCTGGGACTGTCAGACACTGTCATCTGGCTGACTGTGACCTGCCTTGATGTTTGCTACCTGTGCCCAGATAGACCTGAATTGCTCTACAGAGGACTACCCGAAGGCCCTCAGGACTTGAAGGACTGCCAGTGTCTCACAACTGTCTCACGGGAGTGAGTTACACTGAACCATTTTGACTGCTCTATAATTTAATTAACTGTTTATTTCTTATGTTATATATCTATCTATCTGTATAAATATACATAATTATTAGCAATCTGGCTTTGTCTCTCTAGAAAACCCTGTCTAACACATACATTAAAAGTAACGGAGAGTACTTTGAAGGTGATTTGTAAAACAATTTAAATACATAATTTTGAAAACAAAATTCCCATTTTTGTAGGGTGTGTTAGTCTGGGTTGAAAGAGAGAACTTTATATCAAAGAGAATTGCATATTATACAGATATCTTAGACCAGTCGAGTTCAACTCCCTAAGTCTGATATTAGCCCATATGTCTGATTCCAATCTATAAATTCCTCTTCAGATTCATGCAACATATGTAATGACGCAGAGTGCAGGAAGAATAAGCCAGTAGGTGGAAAGTCTTTTAGATCCAGTGGTGATGGAAGCATTGTAGTACTGGTAGGGGTCTCCACATGGCTTCTTCAGCTCCAGGGCTCTAGAGTAGCTCCATGTGTCTTGCCACCAGGAATGTCTCAGAGGTAGTGAGCATAGATTCTGTTCTTAATAATCTCAAATTGACAAAATATTATGTAACTACCACAGACCACCCCTTGTCAATTTGACACTTTCACACAGCTCTTTAGCCATATATAATTTTCAAACAAATAATAGTACAATCATATTTGTACCTAACAGGATAAAACCAAAAACATACAATTCAATTTTTGCCACTTTCAGTTAAATATAACACTCTGTAAGTGAACAAAACAAAAATATTCTATACTTATGTGAACACCTACACCACAATCCTATGAACACATTCCTATGTATATACTCCCCCACCTATGAAAGTGTGTAAGCCAGCCACTTCAAGTCTTATCCTCTCAATTTCTATACTGTCCACTTACATCAACACAGTGCTCTGAGAAGACAATCATATTCTTTGATGTGATGAATCTTCATCCTAGTTCTAACCTTGTGAAGTCCACACCCATAAGGAAAGTCAAATTAGGACAGGCCATCCATAAAGTCAGCAGCAACATGCACCAGACCACAGTCTTAAAAATCTTCTTTCTATGTTAATTAGCAAGATCAGTCTGTAGTACTCCATTCCTGGGGTATCCTTGCCCTATAAGGGTATCAAAATTATATTGGCTTTGTAGAATGAGATTGGGAGTTTGTCATCTTTTTCTGTGATTGGGAAGAATTTGTGGAGGATAGGTGTCAGCTCTTCCCTGAATACTTGGTAGAATTCTCTTGTGAAGCCATCTGGTCCAGAAGCATTTTCCATTTTCAGTTCTTGAAAACCATATGTTTTCTTCTTTTCTATGGGTCTTTGGAGTTTCTTGACCTTTATTTGGGATAACCTAGGGAGGGATTATTTTTCCAAGTACTTGTCCAAGTCTTCCAGGTTGCTGAATTCATAAGAATACAGATTTAACAGTAATTGGTAATTATAATTTTAATCTCATTGAGGTCCATTGTGATTTCCTTGTTTCAGCTGTCATTCTGGCTATTGCTGTTTGCGCCTTTCTTTCCTTGATTCACTTTTCCACTGGTTTATCGATTCTGTTGATCCTTTCAAAGAACCTACTTTTAATTTTTTTATGGTTTTTTATTTTCTAGGTTTTATTAATTTAAATTTTATTTCACTGGGTCTCTTACAGTTCTTATCACAATCCATACATATATCCATTTTGTCCAACACATCTGTACATGTGTTGTCATCATCTTTTTCAAAACATTTTTTTCTACTTGAGCCCCTGGCATCAGCTCCTAATCTTTCTCCCTCCCTCTCCCATCCTCCCGCCCCCATTCCCCCTTGATAATTTATCAGTTTTTCTTTTTTTATCATGTCTCACACTAACTGCTGTCTTATTTCACCCACTTTTCTGCTGTCCTTCCCCCAGGGATTGTGGCCATATGTTGATCATTGTAATGGGCAAAGAACCAACTTTTTGCTACATAGATTTCTTGCATTGTTCCTCATTTAACTCTGCCTTACTCTGTATTATGTAGCCCCTTCTCTCTACATCATGTTTTATTGCATCTAAATTTATTTTAACGAAATACTGATTATTATTCAGGAAAATAAAGAGGCTTATGATTTCAAGTATGTTCAGAGTAGCCATAAGAGTAGAAATATAATTAAGTCCTTTATGGTGGTGCAGAGAGAAGATTGGAAAAACATCACATAATAAACAGGAGAAGAGGTAAACAGTTCTATTTTACAAGATCAGGTAATACTTTTGAGAAGGCAATTAAATTTGAACAATAAATAGAAATTCACTCAATATATAAGAGAATATCAAGGGATTCCTGCAGAAAAGTTGACATGAGCAAAGAGATATACTCATAGAGTGACAGGGTATAAGAAAAAGTAATTTGTATAGTACAACAGACAGAACCCATCACAGATGGGATGCATTTCTGTTCATTGGGCTTAAATTGATTAACAAACTACAGGGATATTTTCTTTATGAATCACTTGAAGGGAAATATTTCAGAAGATATCCAAAAGAGAATATCAATTAATTATAGATTGAGTATATTAAAAAGTACTTTGCACACAAATAAATATTTTTTTCAGTTTTATAGTAACAAAATTTCTGTACACTAATATTCACCAGCACAGATATGCAATTTAATAAGATTTTTAAGTGTATAACATCATTCAATAATTGCACCAGCAACAATTTAGAACATATCCATCTTCAATCTTTTTAAATGGTATCTTTTGCAATATCATTACAACACTCACATCACTCCTACTTATCCTTTACAAAAACCTTTGATCTGTTTTCTGTCGCTATAATTTTTTTCTTATCTATAATTGCTTATAAATGGGATCATACAGCATTTGATCTGTAGTATTTGTCTTCTTTCATTTAACATATGTGGCCCAGTCATGCTGCTGCTTATATCTGATATGTTCTTTTTTAAATTAAATGATGTGACTATAGCACAATTTGTGTATTTATTCAAAGGTAGAGGCACAATTTGTTATTTTCTTGTTTTGAGCCATTACAAATAAAATCGCTATGAATAATTTGTACAAGTTTCATGAATATATTATTTTAAGTCTCTTGGACAAGTTCTTAGGAGTGGATTTCTTGGCTTCTTGGGTATTCTAATTACTCTATGATAAATGCATGTTTAACTTTATAAAATCATAATTTTCTAAAAAGCTTGTACCATTTTTCAACCCATCAGCAGTGCATGCCGGTTCTAGTTGTTTCACCTACTCACTCACTTTTGGTATTGCTGTGTATACGCTCCAAAAGGTGCCTGGATGGCATTGGCCTACTAACTTCAAGTTTAAAATTTCTAGCCACTCCATGGGAGAAAGAGGAGACTGTGTGCTTCTATACAGATTGGTATTCTTGGAACCCCTAGATAGGATTGCTGAATAAAAATTAACTGGAAGGCAGTGGGTTTGGATTTTCTTCTAATGGTATATAGTAATTGTAAACAATTTAATGGCTCTGCGTTTAGAAGGCTAGTACGTAATGCCATTGAATATAGTTTCTTGGCCTTAATTTGCCATCCTTATATCAAGAGAAATCATTCTCATATGGTCCTACTTGAAGAGATGGTTGTTATCGAAAAGTGTGGTGATGAAACCAGATGATACATGGCTATCACAAGACTAGTGTCTGGGGCAGTAGTTAGATACAAATAATTTAACAACCATTCCTGCACTAATGACCACTTTAAGTATAACAAAGATACACCAAAATATAGTTTATGATTTCATATAGTTAATATTTAAATAAGAAAAATAAAATGGGTACACAAAACTAGACTGTTTTAAAATACTAATGAAAAAAATATCTGACCCACAATAAAACTGTTATCTAAGGTGTTTCTATAGTACTGCTTGATTGATGTCCTCACTCCTACAGTGAAGAGATGGTTAAGGATAAATCACACAGTAGTTGATGCTGCCGGCATAAATGAGAAGAACATTGCAAGTGACGACATCAATCAAAGGTAGGCCATTTAGACAATACTCATTGTGTGATGTATCAGAAACAGGTGACTTAGTTTCTCTGAACATATGTTCATCTTTGAAAAACCCCTTTCTGCTTCTGCTAACCTTATTCTGACAATATTTACAGCTCTTTGAATACTGTCAGGATTGCATAATTCTTGGAATTTTTCAGAATGTTATTCAGGAAATCTCAATAACCATTAATATTAATTTGATGATTACAAATGTCATTAATCTAAGGAAATGTTCTTCAGCTGCTTTTATGGAACTAATATTTCTTCAAAATTCTATTAATCCCTAAAATATTGAAAAATTGTAATGTATTCCTATCTTGAAATTGGTTAAACCTTTCTTTTATAAGTACACAATCAGTCTTCTTTCAAACTTGTTATGATGTTTTATAAAAGTTTTTCCCAAGAAAGCCTGACAAATTGATGTTTTTCTACACATTGTAGGTTTTTCAAGGTTCCTGAGGCAATTAATTTATCAACTTGGTTGTTTTTTTGTATGGACCCTTTTCTTTCCAAGGATTGGAATGCTTTAATAGATCTTATCACAGATTTTTCAATCTTATGTCTATATTTACCATTCCAGTGCATTTGAAAGAAGAGAAATTTCATATACAATATCAATTGTTATTGCCAAATAGTCTATGGATGGGGTGAAAATATCTATGTCTGCCTACAATCTGCTGTTGTGCACATGAATGTTAAAAAGAGTCAAGAATGCACATTTGTGATTTCCACATCAGCAGCTCACCTAAAGGAATCCTGTCTACAAGGGCCATTTTAACAACCAGTTCACCAAACTCAATGAAAAGTTAGGTATGCTAATGCTGAACCAGTGTGATCTGTCTAGTTGCCACTCCTGGTCTATGGTTCACATGCTTGTCTGAAAACAAGTGGCATTTACGTGAATCATCAGCTAAGTCTACCCAAAAGAAATACAACAGCCTGTGTGATCCAAGAATTATAAATAATACAGTCCAAAGGAGGGAATTGTACCAGAGGTTAAGCTATGAATACATGGTTTGTGGGAGGCTGTGAATGATACAGTCCAAAGTCCATTTTCTAGGCCCAGACATACATAAAGCCTCCAGTGATTGATTCCCTTCTGACTGTAGTCTTGGGATGTGAATAGTTTGATAACAGACAGAGAGAGTTGTAGTGTTTATTATGGCAGATACAATTAGGATTAAAGCTATTTTATCATTTATTCTCCTTTTAATCCATTATGAAGTTGTATGTTTTAAATATTTTCTGCCTTTTAAGCTGAGGTATTTCTCTGTTTTGTCTAGTCATTTATTGTTGGTTTTTGGTTTGTTTAAATCCTACTTTTGTTTTACATGATTTATTTGTATATGAAAGCAAGGATTGGTAAACCCTCAGATACAGTAACTGGATTAATAATTACCTAGGAGTATATCCAGAGGAGATTGAGGGGAAATGGGGAGCTAACAAGGTAAGAAAATGTTATGGAATTGATTGTGATGATGATTGCACAGCTCATCTTAATATAACTGAGCAATTATATTGTATGATATGTGAGGTATAGTCCAATAAAACTAGTTTTAAAGAGAAATATTATTTAAAAGTATAAGCTAAAAGTTTTCCTCGCCTATTGAAATTGTTCAATTCCACATGTAAACAGTGTTTTAAATTCTAATATATGTACTCTGCTTTCACGACACACATTTTCTCTCTTACAGGCCTGTAAGTGTCTGCATGGACAGTTCCCCTTGCAGTCCACCAAGCCAGCTTTAAATCACACTGCCTCTGAGTGCCCCACCTTCTCCTTCATTAGAATCCCAGGATTGGAGGCTGAGTATATATGGATCTCAATTCCCATCTGCCTTCTCTACCTGATGGCCATTGTAGGCAATTCTCTTCTCCTCATCATACTTAGAGCAGATCACAATCTTCATGAACCTCAGTTTTATTTCTTGGCCATGCTTGCTCTCACTGACCTTGACTACAATGCCCAGTGTCGTGGCTATCTTCTGGTTTGATGTGCGCCTCATTGGTCTGGATGCTTGTCTGACTCAAATGTTCTTCATCCATACCCTGTCGTCGGTAGAATCAGGTATCCTGGTGGCCATGGCATTTGACCGTTTGGTGGCCATCTGTGCTCCGCTAAACTACACTCCGATCCTGACACACTCTTCTGTTGCCCACCTTGGCGTAGCTGCTCTCATCCGAGGTGTTTCTCTGCGGATCCCTTTGCCTCTTTTTCTCAAGAATTTCCCTTTTTGTGGAGCCAACATCCTTTCACACTCTTATTGCTACTACCCAGATATGTTGAAATTGGCCTGTGGGGACGTCACATTCAGCAGTGTCTACGGATTGGTTTTTGTGCTCTGCACATTTGCAGTGGATGCTGTCTTCATCCTAGTGTCCTACATGAAGATATTGGGCACTATCATGAAGCTGGGGACCCAGGAGAGAAACTGTACATCTCTGCATGATAGAATTTTGTAAGACCAATGACTTCTTAATTGCAAATGCCCTTTTGCAACAACACAAAAGTCAACTGTGCATTCTCCAAATGAAATACACAGAAATTAAATTGACTACATCTGTGCGAGGAGACACTGAAGAAGCAGCTAAAACAGGATCAAGGACTGACTGTGAAACAGACTGTTGATTGCTGATATTTTAATTTAGGTTAACGCTGAAGAAAAATACAAGAAATCCAAGAGAGTCAAAATAAAACCTTGAATGTGTCACGCTGTCATTATACCAAGATCTTGCATATTAATGTCTCACAAGTCCTGTGAAGGGTTTTCTCGGCTGCATGATGACAACTCGATATTTTCTTAAACATATAATATCTGTACTATCGGAAAACCCTGATCCTTCAGTTACATACAATGGATTTTCATTATTAGGCTGGAACTTCTGTAACCCTCTTCAATCTTCTGGAATGCTAACCCCTCTCCCACCTCCTGCAGCTTCACTCTAGATTGCCACGGAGCGTCTATGACTTCACATCCTGCTTTCTAAGGAAAATTTCACTTAATCCGCCCATAAAACAATAAAGATGGATGGTGTTCTATCTCTATTGTTTTCATAAAAGTAAGTTTGACAATGGAAAAAGCCCCTTCAGTAAGAGCTGATAGTGAGTTTAGCTATACAGTTCTTCTTTCTCCTTCCTTGGCTTAGACAGGTAATGGATGGCTTCTTAAGAAATCAGCAACCTTTGATTGAAGCATTTCTCTCACATTCAGAGTTATTTATTGCAACTAATGAAGTCTCCTAGAGAAATTGTCCCAGAATGGGTTCATATTCCCAATAGATTGTAGTTCAAACTTGCAGTAACTGAAATGGTAACAAAACAAATTAAATAAAATCAAGGCCATGCCAAATTCTCCCTTTCCAAAACTCCAGAGCACTCAAATTTATTGCACATTGTGTCAGAAACCAATGATAGAGAAAATTTTCCTTAAAAACAAATGAAATAAATTATATACATGTTGCTCACTCCATGCACTCTGTGATTACAACAAAACGACATTCTATAAAATCTGAAACTATATAGAGAGTAAAATGATTAGTGGTTGCCATAGGTTTAGGTTTGGCAGGGAAAAGGTGGAACAAGGACATTTTTAGAACAGTACATTATTTTCCCTAGATGCTGCAGTAGTGATCACATAATATCCATTTTCAAAAATACAGAACTTTATAAGAAAGAGTGAACCCTAATATAAACTACCAGTTTTAATTAATAAGAGTATATTTATATAGGTGTATCAATTATAGCAAATGTAACAGAGGGATGCTAAGCATTAATGATAGGAAAATCACACCAAGAGGGAAGAAGGTGCATTGTATGCCTTTGCAGATGGGCCTGGTAATCTACATCTGGTCAGGTCTTGAATACTTAACGAGTGTGGTTCTGTGACACACACTTCTCTGAACCAGCCATTAACTGTACTGTACAGTGAGGAATTCAATTCTAATGGGTGGAGCAATTTAAAATTAAACAAATTAACCACTAACTACAGATGCAAGGATTCTAAAAATTGGTAGCCCACGATTTAAGTGTATATCTTTAAAATCTATGAATTTAATTATTAATATTTAAAAGATCAAAATTGACCCTATTGTCAGAGACAATGACTGAATGATAGATTCAGGAAGGGCAAAGCAGTCAAAGTGAACATAGTGGGCCTATCATTGTAAGAAAAAAGAACCAGTCAGAAACATTACCAGGGACATAAGAAAAAGACCAGTTACATAACATCATAGGATTTTGTTTCTCAATAGTATCTTCCTTCTTGTTTAAAAGATTCAATAAAATATTGTCTTAATATTACATTAAAATCTTGAGCTCTGGATATTGTCATTTTCAAAATAAACCACAGAATATTTAACAATATTTTAGAAAGAAATTGGAGGAATCTATTCCAGATAGCTCCCAGAAATTCCAGTTGGGTTTGGAAGGGGACATGGCACAAGTGATGTCAGTAATAAGTCAGAAGGACCTTGGCTGAAAGCAGAGAATACCCATAAGATATTTACCAGTGTTTTTTTTTTTACTATGCAAAGGCATTCAACTGTGTATATCATAACAAACTATGGAGAATATTGAGAAGAACGGGAATTAGAGAACACTGCATTGTACTCAGGTAGAAACTGTACATGGACAGAGCAGTCGTCATAGCAACAGAGAAGAATACTGCCTGGCTTAAAATCAGGAAAGATGTGCATCAAAATTGTACCATTTCACCATACTAATGACATCTGGATGCTGAGTAAATAATTCAAGAAGCTGGACTCTATGAAGATGAATGCAGTATGAGAATTAGAAGGAGGCCTGCGATATGTGGGTGACACAACCTTGCTTGCTAAAGCAAGGGGGACTTGAAGCACTTGCTGATGAAGATCAAAGACTTCAGTCTTCAATATGGATTACCACTCAATGAAAGAAAATCAAAATCCTCACAACCGATACAACATCATGATCAATGGAAAACAGATCAAAGTTCCCAAGGACAGCATTTGACTTGGATTCATAGTCCATATTCATGGAAACAGCAGTCAACCAATTTCAAGGATCCAGGCAATGTATTGCATGTGGCAAATCTGCTGAACAAATCTTCGTTAAAGTGTTGAGGAGCTAGTATGTTACTTTGAAGAATAATGTGTACCTGACCGAATTCATGGTATTTTCAATCACCTCTTGTGTGAGTAGGTTGGACAATGAATAAGGAAGACCACAAAAGAACTGATGCACTTGAGTTATTGTGTTGGTAAAGAATATTGAATCCATGGGCTATCAGAATAAACACATCTATCTTGGAAGAGCTACAACCAGAATACGCCTTAGAAGTGAAGATGGTGTGACTCTGTATCACATACGTTTGATATGTTATTAGGGGAGATCATTCCTTGGAAAGGACATTATACTTGGGAAAGTGGATGCTCAGTTAAAAAGAGTAAGACTGTCAAGGAGATGGATTGACACAGTGGCAGCAACAATGGACTCAAATATGACAATGTTGAGGATTACATAGCATCAGGCAGTATTTCTGCTGTGTATTGAGTTACTATGAGTTGGAACTGAATTGATGGCCCCTAACAACAACATTCCAGAACAAATATTATTATGTAAATGGAATCAGGGTACTTTAGCTGTGATTAGGCATTATAAAACAGCTTAGTTCAGTGAATATATTGGATCATAGCTGCTTATTTTCCTTAAAAAATAGAAAGTTTTGAACTTGAAATAATTTTGCTAAATGTAAATAGATATTTAAATAATTAACCAGAAAATTCAGGCCCAATGACCATCTATTACCTTAATACTAAATACTTAATACAAAACCTATAAATATATGTACATCGATCTATTTCCTCATCGTCATATATAAATATATATTTACATATGTGCATGCCTGTATTTAGACCTCTATAAATGCCCTTTGCCTCCTAGTACCTTCCTCTATTTCCTTTTACTTTCCTCTTGTCCCACTATCATGTTCAGCTTTCAGTAATTCTTTTCAGTTACATTGCCCTTGATCAAGCTCTACCAGACCTCCTACACCCTACTGGCCATTAATTTTAGATCACTTGCTGTTCCCTTGTCCCTGGGTTTGTTAAAACCCACGTCCTTTTCCCTGTCTCCCCCCAGAACTGTCTGTTCTGTTGTTTTCTCCTCTGGACTATTTATTCTCCCTATCTTATATAGATAGACATGCAGAGGCAATAATATGCACTAAACAAGACAGAGCAAACAAGGCAACAAAACAACAACAAAAATGAAAAGCCTATAACAACCCCAACAACAAAAGATAAAAGAAAGAAAAGCCTATAAATAATTCAAGGTCTGTTTATTAACCATTAGGAATGTTTTTCAGTCAGCTCTGATGGGGTGCCACAACCTGGCTCCACAGCCTATTTTTGATATTCCCTGGGACTTCATTGCTCTGCTATGCTTGCTATTCTGTTGCATGTCCTTAATGTTTTGCCTCGGTGTAGTGGGGTCAGATTGGGCACAATTCCCGCACTGTGTCTCCAGTGTTTTCCCTCATAGCGCTATGGGTCATTGAGGGATGTCGTGCATTGTGGCCCTCTGGTCTTCTCTGTGCTTTGGCTGCTGTGAGTGGGAATATCGTCCTCAGAGCTTGGTGGGCCAGGATGTGCTCCACTCTCTCTCCCTCCCCCTTCGTTTTCTCCTGTGTGTTCTGATCAGGCATGTCCCTCTCCTTGTGCATGTCCCTAGATTCAGTGCTGTCCTCTGAAGTGAAGTCTTTTGGGGGGAGAGGGATACTACAAATCTTTATGAGAGCAAAAACGTCTTTTTTCTGCCTTTAAAGCAGTTGATGGGTTTGAACCACTGACCTTGCAGTTAGTATTTTAACACTTTCCAGAGACACCAGGGTCCTCCTGGGAATCCAGCATATTTTATTCATTATTTATACACAGTACGACAGAAATGTATTTGCATATTTTAGAGCCATGTTAGGCTTGAGAGTTTGCATAATTGTAGTATTATGGGAAAAGTTTTAACATTATAAACTAGTGGATTAGCATTACTTTATAAGTAGTTGTTGCCAAAGTGGAGATATATTTCTATTGTTATGGTGCGAGAAATGAAAAGCCTCAGTACGTGAATCAGAAGAGACAAAGCTTTAATGCCAGTGGAAGGAGTGTCAGCTATCGCTTAAGCCACTCGGACACCGAGTGGTCAGAGCCAGGCATTTTTATGAGGACCAACAATCAAGCGGCGTGCACAGGTGGTGTATACAATGATTTAAACAAAGATTTGGGCTGGAGCTTCTTGAAAAACAGCATTTGGCCTCATCCTGTTTCACATCTGGAACACGGGGGTTTCCTGTTGTTGACCGTAGGTTGAGACATTTGCCAGGTGAAAAGTAAACTTCCTCTTCACAAGGAAAACGTCCTCTTCATGAGGTGTCAAGCAAGCCTGGCTCTGGCTTTCAGGGAAGGTCCCCGCGGGAAGGTTACAAAAGTGGCTGCAGAGAGGCCATATGAATGGCTGGAATAAGTAAGCATGAGATAGCTATTCCAGGTCATTCGTAATAGATTAATTTCAACAGGCCTCTACACTATAGCAAAAGGGATCATTGAATCACTATGCACAAGTCTCCCAGATTAAAAATACACATATTTTACAATGTTCAGTCATTTATACAGTTTATTTCAAAAGAAACTATTAAGTATGTGCATATTTAATCTTTCCATTTTCAATTCCAAATATTAAGATATTTACTTTTTAAAACATACCTAATATTTTTTTACTTTCACTGGAGTCTTTTAATCATTACTGCCATTAAGTCCTCCTGCCAGAGGCAATCAACTAGTGCAACAACAGGAGAGGAAGAGTTCATAGGCGGAGGCGGTCCTTCCAGACACACGGCATGAGGGTGGGAAGAAAGACACAGAAGGGAAAGGAGCAAAAAGGATAATTTTTGAAGAACCAAATATCCCTGTACATCAATTACCTCAGAATAGAAAGACAAATCAATAAAAGCAAGAAATTCCATGCATTTTGATGGGGAAGCAGATAGAGTGGGAGATGAGTGCTCTGCTCCTGTATCTGAGTGAGCTTTCCTTGCAGGATGTCGCGCACTCCAATTGGGATGATCATGTAGGGGTAGAAATAACCATGAAACATACTCATTTGGTAAACAATGTAGATTTCCCTTCTTCCCTCCCCACAAGGGAGGTATGTAAATGCCCTTTACAGTACTCTGGGGACAAAGTGAGAAAATGTCATGGGGGACAGTGGCCAGTGGCTGCTGAAGGCCTCAAGGGAGTCACCATTGTTAGTGGGAAAGGACATTGGACTCAAGGACCCCAGGATCAGCATGAAAGACAAGAAGTGATGAAATGGGCCAGGACACGTGGAATCAGAACTAAGATCATTAAATGGAACCAAAGAGAAACAAACAAACAAAAACAACAAAACACCGTCACCGAGTTGATTCCCAATAGGATCGCTGTGAAGAGAAAATAGTCACAGTTGAGCAGAGGGCTCAGAAAGGACGCAGTCCATAGAGAATCACATGGGAGATGAGGCAGCCCGTAACAGAGTGAGCCAATAGAACAACACTCACAACAACTGCCATCCAGCCCGGGCACCAAACTCCTCGGGGACATTTTGGCTTTCCCTTTACTGTAAATGGTAATAAAAGTCTATGGGCATCCCAGTGAGCAGAGACCTAACGTAGAAATAAATAGCACAACGGAGGACATCCACATCCAATTGGCAGAAAAGTTATTCAAATATATTGTTACATAATAGCAAAGTTATAATATAGACATGATACATGTATATGTGTATATATTCAAAAGCACAAATATAGTCATTTGAAACATTAAAGACTATGATATGTATAACTTAATTTTTATTGCATTCTTTTAAAGATAAGAATAAAACTCTGAGTTTTAAAATATAATGTACAACACCCCTGATTTTGAGTATATGAGCCTTCCAAGATCATAATTGCAGTCCTCCAAAATGTCCAACCAAATTCATTTCCATCACGTCAATGCTGAATCAGTGACCCTCTATGGGTTTTGTAACTGTTTACAGGATTACAGGAGTACCTTCACCCCACCCCACCACCAGGCTGCTGGTGATTTCTGTGGACCATGAGGATTGCAGCTCCTCCCTGTAACCACTGCACCCCCAGGGCTACTCCACTGCTGTTCTGGCCAAGTAGCTGCCTTCTGGATTTCTGGGAACATACCAGTGAGTGCTTCTAGTGCTTCATCAGCTTGTTGAAATATTTAGATTGGTATACTGTCAATGTCTAAAGCCTTGGTTTTATTAATATTTTCAGAGAAGCTTGCACTTCCCTCAGTATCATTAATACTCAATCATATGATACTTCTTGAACTGTTTGATTGTTAACTAGCACCCTTTGCTACAATGACTCTTTTTATTTTTTCATATTATCTTTTCATGCTTCTTGTACCATTCATTATTTTTCCCATAGAATCCTTCAATATTGCAACTATTAACTTTTTCCCCTTCATTTCTTTCAGTGTTAGGTATAATGAGCACGTCTCCTTTGATGACTTTCTCACTGTAGTTCTTCACATACATCATTGACATACTTTGTCTTCCTGGGTTGCCCTTTGATATTCTGTTTAGTTGTTTCATCTCCTCATTGTGTCCATTTGCCTTAGAAACTCCATGATTAAGAGCAAGTTTTGAGTCTCTCCTGACATCCACTTTGAAATTTTCTCTTCCCTCTCTTTTTATTGATCTTTTTCTTTCTTCTTGCATAATGTTCTTTATGTCATCCCATAGCTCATCAGATTTGCTCTCATTAGTGTTCAATGTGTCAGATCTATTCTTGAGATGTTATTGAAATTCAGGTGGGATGTAATCAAGGTATGGACCCATGGTGGTGCAGTGGTTACACATTGGGGTGTTTTCTGCATGGGTGGCAGTTCAAAACCACCAGAAGTTCCATGGGAGAAGACTGGGCTTTCTACTCCTATAAGCAGTTAAAGTCTCAGAAACCCACAGGGGGTCATTGGAAGTCAACTCAATGGCAGTAAAATATTCAAGGTAGTACTTTGACTTTCATATTTTAATTATGATTTTCTTCTGTTTCAACCAGAACTGGAGCTATTGATGGTCTGTTCCATAGTCAGACCCTGGCCTGTTTTTAGCTGTTAATATAGAACTTCTCCACTGTTTCTTCCGACTGATATAATCTATTTGATTTCAATAATTGTATCTGGAGAAGTCCATGTATATACTAGTTGTTCATTTTGTTGAAAAGGTATTTGCAGTGAATACCTTGTTGGTCTTACAAAATTGTATCATGCCATTTCCAGCTTCTATTTCATAATCGAGACCATATTTTCCAAATCTTGTCCTTCCCTTTTGTTTTCAACTTTCACATTCCAATAGCAATGTGTCTTGATTTCATGATCGATCAATTTCAGAGTGAAAATGATAGTAAAATTCCTCTATTTTTCATCACTAGCTTAATGGCTCATACATAGACTTGAATAATGGTTAGATCGACTGGATACTGTTGTAATGTGTATTGATGTTAACCTACTACAGAAAGTGTTGAACTTCATGATCGTGAAATAGACTTTTGATGATGTTTGTGACACAATTTACCTCTTGAATGTGCCATTCCTAGCATATGACTTTCTGATTCTAAATGGCCAATACCAGTCCACTTCAGCTCATTTATGCCAAGGAAATTGATCTTTAGGTGTTCTGTTTCATTTTAGACACCTTCCAATTTTACTAGATTCATGCTCCGTACATTCCAAGTTCTAATGATTAATAGTTCTCTGAGGTTATTTCTCCTCACTCTGAGTCGTGCCCTTTCAGCAAATGTAACTTGAGAAGTCGTTCTTCCACACGCGTCATTAGATCAGCGCTACTTTGAGAAGGCAGCTTTTCCTCAGTCATATTGTGAGTGTCTTTGGGCGCGAGAGGCTCATTTCCGGGCACTATCTGACAGGCTCTGCTGTAATTCAAGAGGATTCTGTCATTTGGTAATCTTCTGCTTTTGTTCAAATGGTTTTCAGTGGCTAATTTCTCAGAATTGTTGGCTGATTTTCTACTCCTATTTACAATACAAACGTTTAATCCTTGCATAATGGATTAGGCACCTTCTCATTAAAATGAACAGCACAAAGGGGAGGATATAAAGAGATTTGAAAATAAATGAAATGAAAAATATATCTAAATCCTTTTGCCTTATTTTCCCCCTAAACTTAAAAATAACATCTAATCATTTTATATTGCAAGATACACATCTATGTATTTAAAAATCACCTCTACTTCACATATTAGAAGGAAAATTCAATTAGAAACATTTATGCTACTTAGTCATGGTAATTGTGTTTGGTTGGTTTGTCTAGAGAAGTAAAAGTAGTAAAGCTTGTATGTATATGTGCACAGAAAGATAGTTAGTTACATAAAAAATTAGTTCACATCATTGAGGATTTGGGTAAGTCCAGAGGTCAGATATAAGCTGAAGGCATCTCCTGGTTCTTGTAGCTACAAGGCCAATGTGGAGAAAGCAGGAAGATGAAGCAGGTAAACCACAGACTGATGGATGCAGAGCTGATTAATTGAATTTGAGATTGTTGGAATGAATCCCAGGTCAACGGTCTGCTGATGGCTATTGGCATCAACTGGTGATAAAAACGTACGTGAGTAAGCCAGACTCAGGATGCAAATCCAGCAGTAGAAGTGGGCTAGCTTCCATACCCTGTCAATTTATACTAAGAGCAGGCCCTATCCTGAATGAAACCTCCCTCAATCACACCAAGGCTTCGATCAGATTAAGGAGATCCATTCTTCCACAGCTGTTTGGCTGTTTCAGAGAAGAGTCTATCATGGAGTTCACCACACTATGTCAGGTCATATCGTGAAAGAATGTTGACCCACCTAAGTTGACATAAAATCTATCACACTAATAATACCTACATTATTTTTTTTTGTTCCTAAAGCAAGGACATAGATTTTGAATGAGTCAATGCAGATAATAGCTACAGTTCATAGTATGTAAACTGTAATTGCTGTTTACATAGTAAACTGTAACTGTAATTTTCATACTGTAATTGCTATTAGCATTGATTTGGGGGTTAAATAGGTAATCACAAAAATTTTAATTTTTATCACTTTGGAAATTACCAATGATGTGCATCTCCAGTTCTTAAGTTATAGGCTCAAACTAGGGAAAGAATTCAGTTTATTGATGTTATAATTTCATAAATAATCCAAATAACCCAATATTTGTAAGTTTCTTGTTTTGTTATGGCTAAGTAATAAACAAGAATAATACCTACAAAAGTGAAAATGACTAAAAAATGAATTTTTAATAATTACTTCAAGAGTTGTCATTAGCAAATAGTTTCTTCATAAAACACAGAATTGTCCATAGGAACATATAAGATTTTTAGAAAGCTTGCCTCAAGAATTCTCTGCACAATGAGTACATATTTTCTGGTTCTTAATGTGGATTACAATATTATTTCAATCAATTTAATTGATTTATTAAACTATAGGAAGATATAAACGATGATATAATATATAAAATATAATACCTATTTAAAGTATTAAAATTGTTTACAATTACACATTGAATTAGACTCAAACTACTCTATTAAATCTAGTCACATTTATCTTAGGGAATTTAAGTACCTTTAAGGTAGAACAATTTCTGGATTCTCTTTCGTATCTGCTGAGTCTTGATACTATAAATAATAGGGTTCATCAAAGGTGGAAAAAGAATATAGGTGTTTCCCATGAGAACATGAACCAAAGGTGAGAGGTGTTTCCCAAAGCGATGTACCATGGTCAGACCAATAATCGGAATGTAGAAAACCAAAACTGCACAGATGTGAGATGCACACGTCTGTAAGGACTTGATCCTCTCTTCCCTGGATGCAATGGCTAAGACTGTATGGAAGATCATGATGTAGGAGATAAGTATGAGAACCGAATCCAACAAGAGTGTACTGATTACCAGAAACAGAGCATAGATGCTGTTGAAACGAATGTCTGAACAAGCCATTCTAATCAAGTCTTGATGTAGGCAGAACGAGTGAGAAAGAATGTGGGGGCGGCAATAGTTTAAGAACTTCAGGCGAATGATGGCCGGAGGTATGAGTAAAGAACTTCTACCTAAAATAGTAATCCCAATTTTCATGATTTTGTCATTCGTTAGGATAGAAGAATAGCGCAGGGGGTTGCAAATAGCGATGTAGCGGTCAAAGGACATAGCAAGAAGGACAGAGGACTCCATGAAGGATAGACCATGGATGAAGTAGGACTGTGCAATGCAGAAATCCAAGCTGATTTCTTCAAGTAGCCCCAACAGAATTCCCAGCACCGTGGGCACTGTGGACAAGCCCATGCACAGGTCAGTCAGGGCCAGCATGGCCAAGAAGTAGAACATGGGCTCGTGCAATCTCGGCTCAGTTCTGATCACATGAAGCACCATGCAGTTTCCCAGGAACACCATGGCATAGATGGAGGAGAAAGGGATGGCGAGCCAGACGTAGTCACCTCCTAGGCCAGGAAAACCAGTCAGAACAAAGTTGGGATCACTGAGGTTAGAGATGGAGATCATGGATGCTACTAGAACAATGAGAATATTTCTGGAGAGATATAGTCAATTGGCTAGATCCCTAATTCTCAAATGCCCAATAGTGATTTTCTGCTTTTCAGAATAAATAATAAATAATGCATTATCCTTTAGTGTCATGAACTCGATAATTATAGAGTTTTTGTATCCCTTAATTGATTATCTTTGGGGGAAAGAAATCTATAGTCTAGACATAAAATTTCTGGTGTTAGTGTGTAATGCCCAGAAAGCAGAGTGTTTTATACAGAAACAGTAACAGTAATGGTCACTTGGGATTTCAATATGAAACTAGCCTTATGGGAGTTTCTGATAATTCCTGAAAGAAAGCAATGTGTGATCACAGGGATTCATATCTGTCATAAATGCAGTCCATTAGGGACTATGAGTAGATGGGTTATTTTCTCTTGGTTACAACTGTTCCTTCTACCACCCCCAATGGGTCACAAGATCCCAAAGGAAACAACTGGCAAATATAATATAACTTTGAAGATCATAAAATCCACCAAAGAAAAGCTTGATGAACTAAATTAAATGACAATGTTTTGCATATGCCACCTTATTAAACTTTCTTTAATCTAGGAACCTTTTGAAATTGTACTGCTTTCCCCACTTTATTTTTGTGGTTCTTTAGGTATTGTAAAAAATTGCACTCACGTTGATTATCACAATATTTTATACATAAGATGGTATAAACAGTATGCATTTTAAATTAAGCATTTTCAAAGCATTAGATTATTAGTTAACTATGTATTAATACTTGAAGTATTAAAATGTATTGATTTTGATCAGTTTTATTTATGACTTTATTGAACTATTTAAAAGTAAGATAGAATAAGTTCTTTGAGAATACTGCATATTTTGAAATATCCAAGTAGTGGTAATTATACACTAGTCTGTGGTCTGTCAGTTGCAAAGTTATGTACACTACCACATGTCCTCAGCATTATTTCATATTAAATAGATTTTAAAAATATGACATGGATTGATTTGCTAAGAAAATCTGTGAATTAACTGTATTTTAAAGAATAATCCTGGGACTTCAGAATGCAGCTGCAATTCCACAGAAGACCACCAAAAAAAATCTGTTTACATGGGTAATTAAAAGAAATTCTAGGAGTGTAATTACTTTTGTTGATAATAAATACAGTATTTATAAATATAAGAAAATACTTAAATTATAAAAACACCTGGAGAGCATTTGAAGTGTACCACTGAACACTGAGCATGTAATGTGGGATTAGGAGTTAATTAATAAGACAAATATGCATCCAAAATTTTCTAGTGAAATCACAAATTACAAGTGTTTTTTAAATTTTTACAATGACCTAATAAAAAAATTTAGTGATTAATATAATGAGTTTGCAGTAATAAATCAAGGAATGTCATTGACTAAGTACCCCCAAAATGACAATCCAGGCTAGGAGAGAAATGACATGTCCTCATTTCTATAAAGGCTTGTCTAGCTTCCAAGGAAAGGACTTGTATTTTTGTCTCAAGATTTTTTATTCATGTGCCTAACATAAAATTAATTATATTTTGATGCAACTATTTTTCAGCATTCACTATATTTTGAAAGCCTTATAAACATCTTAGAAGTGAATGACATGCCACCATGACATGCCAAACCAGGAGGGCAACATACCACGTGGAGGAATCCATAAAGAGACTGGACTGTAGGGCTGACCCCAATCAGAACCAGCCTGACCCCCACCATGGAAGGGTTTGCCACAGAGAATGTCACTAGACCCTCTGGTAGGGGAAAGGGACTGACCTGCAATACTCAGAGTGAAGCAGAAGCAAATGAAGGGAGAGGAAGGGAGTGGAGCACACCCTGGCCCACCAAGCCCTGAGGACAATAGACCCACTAAGAGTAACCAATACACAGAGAGGGCCATATGCCCAGCCCCACTATGAGCAGTGACATCCCGCACTGACCCATAGTCCTACATGGGACAACACTGGAGACACAGTGTGGGATGTATGCCTGTGTTGACCCCACTGCACGGAGGCAAAACACTAAGGGTGTGCAACATAACAGCAAGGGGAGCAGAGCAACGAAGTCCCAAGGGAGTATCAAAAACAGATTTTAGGGCCAGGGCGTGACACCCCATCAGACCCAACTGCAAAACACTCCTAAAGGTCAATAAACAGACCTTGAATTATATGCAGTCCTTTTTTTTTTTTTTTTTT
>NW_022103939.1:2661223-2662696 GCF_000313985.2 Echinops telfairi
AAAAATAACAAAGCCCACATGGAAGAAGCACACCCGCCTGTGTGATCACGAGGTGTTGAAGGTATCAAGTATAAAGCACCAAAGAACAAAATTTCATATCATCGTGAATGAAGGGGAGTGCGGGGTGGGGAACCAAGGTCCATCTGTAGGCAATTGGACATCCCTTTGCAGAGTGGTCCCAGGGAGGAGAAGAGCCAGTAAGGATGCAGTGTAGCTTCAATGAAATACATAACTTTCCTCTAGAGCTTAAATGCTTCATCTGCTCCCCCCAATATCATGATCCCAGTTCTACTTTACACACCTGGCTATACCAGAGGATGTACACTGGTGCAGATAGGAACTGAAACCACAGGGAATCCAGGACAGATTAACCCATCAGGACCAGTGGTGAGAGTGGTGATACCGGGAGGGTAGAGGGAATATGGGGTTGAAAGGGGGAACCAATTACAAGGATCTACATATAACCTCCTCCATGGTGGATGGACAACAGAAAATTGGGTGAAGAGAGACGTCGGAGAGTGTAAGATATGACAAAAAAAATAATAATTTATAAATTATCAAGTGATCATGAGGGAGTGGGAACAGGGAGGGAGGGAAAATAATGAGGAACTGATACCAAGATCTCAAGTGGAAAGCAAATGTTTTCAGAATGATGAGAGCAACAAATGTACAAATGTGCTTGACACAATGGATGTATATATGGATTTTGATAAAAGTTGTAGGATCCCCCAATAAAATGATTAAATAAAAAAACTAATAAACCCTTTATTCATTAAAAAAATCATAAAGATTGTCATTCCCAATTAACCAATTTCAAAATGTAATCTATATAGAACAATCAGTAGTGTGGAGAGATACTAATACTTAGTAAGTAAATAAGTTAAGAAGCAAAATCATTAGTATTTTGTATTTATTAGCATCTGATGAGGGAAGTTTCATAAAAGTGCAACTAAGTCTTAGTGTTTTAACCTACTTTTTAAAATATCTTGCATGAGTTTGAAGAAAGATTCATGGACTAGTATTGGACTTAAGGACTAGGGTCAGACTTATGGACTTGTTCTGGACTGGACTGGGATGATTACTTGATTTATATGATTACTTATTGATATAAAGTTCTCTCTTACAAAAAAAATAAATATCAAGTATATTGGTGTCACTGAAACAATTCCATCTAATACATTATAATTTGAGTATATATGCAAGTAAAATGAAAATATAAGAAAGCATCTTTTTAAATCATAATACAAGGGTTTTGTCTTTCTTCATCTACTGAACTAACATCCAAAATAAATATGACAAATAGGTGCGTACATATGAAAAAAATGAATTAATAAACCCTAGTGGTGTAGTACATTATATGTTGAAGGATTAGCTGCAAGGTAAACTGTTTGAAACCACTAACTTTCCCACGGAAGAAGAAGGAGGATTTCAACTCCCATAAAAATAACAAAGCCCACATGGAAGAAGCACACC
>NW_022103939.1:2664134-2665190 GCF_000313985.2 Echinops telfairi
ATTGAGACAGGGATTAGAATGACCATGTACAATCTCTACAAATATGTATATTTGACTGATATCTCCCAAGCATTCTTCCTTCTCTTTTAGCTCTATTTAATCCTACAGAGATGAGATGGAAGGTTGAGAAAAACGTGTCCAAAAAGTGATACTGAGGGCTCAAGTAGAAAGAAAATGTTTTCAAAACGATGATTCCAGCAAATGTACAAATGTGCTGGACACAATGGATGGATGGATTTTGAAAAGAGCTGTATGAGACCCCAATAAGATGATTAAAAAACAAGAAATGCTGCCTTTGAAAATGTGTAGCATCCATGGAAGTGAGAAATAATAGCTTCCAATTATGACAATGTTTAATGAAGTTCTCTATGATTTAGTAGCAATATATTTTTACTCCCTTTCCTATATTCATTTTCTACATATGCAGAAGAAGAGACTTTAGTTCTTGGGTACACACTCTATTTCCATTTATTTTTCACCTTTCTTAGTTTCATTATTAGTCTCTGTGAACATTAAAATTGTGTCTTAATAGTGATGCTAATTTTTCTCTCCATTTACTTGAAACCAGTCTAAATAAAGAAATTTAATATTCTATGATATGTGAGAGAATTTTTTGAAAATTTATTATTAATTCAGTTTTTTTAAGTACTATTTCTATTTTATTTTGTAAAGTTTGGTAAAGTATAAGGATGTATATAAGTGGTAATTATAAAGTTGCATGTAATTCCATTAAAAATACTTATCACATGAAAATGTTATTTCTAACTTTTAAAAATATACAATTCTATATACCATTTTGTAACAAAGCATTCAAAAATATGCTTTCAACATGTCACAGTTTATAAGCATGATCCAATTGGGTCAATCCATCCCAATAAAGGTCTGCCACCTTTTTACTTGCTCTCCGGTTTACCAAATATGATTGCTGTTCTTTTCCCGGGACTAGTTTTTCATGATATAATGCCCAAAGTAGGAGAGACACCCAAACACACAACTCTTATCACACTCCATACAAACATCATTGTTAATTCAGTTTTGAACGACTGTCCATAACTT
>NW_022103939.1:2669473-2673413 GCF_000313985.2 Echinops telfairi
ATCGAGTGTCCAGAATTTTCTACTCCAAGGACCGGTCTTGATTTCTCAGTTAACATGTTTCATTTTAAATGGCAAAAGTCAATTCAGAGAAACACGGTTTTTAAGGAGAATCTGTTATTTGTTTTGTTTATTGTGTGCTGAAATATGACATTGCAGATTCACATAGGGACAACTTGTGAGGTTCTTATTCATTAAAAGAACATTTTCACTTTATATAGGTAGAGAATTATTTGAACAATAGTTAGCACGTTTTGTTAGTGGTTTATATAAAAATAGATTTAATAAATATTTTTCAAGAGACCATTTATCTTTTAGTGAGGGAAATTTCTTAAAAGTATGCCTAAATGCAATAGTTCAGCATTAGTATAAAATTATTAAAAACATGAAATTATTTTGCTACAAAAATCGATTAACCAATTCCTGGCTTTATTGATTTACCAGACCTGGTTTTAATATAAATAAAAATATACACAGATACATAACAAACAAAGAAAAACAACAAAATAAAACATCAAAAAACCTCACTTGTAAAGGCATTAGAAAACAATGAAAACTAGAACAAATTTAGGAGAACAAATAATAAGGTGTTAAAATTTAACCTAACTGCATCCACATGACTCTCCTTTCAATGCACTCTGTGGGAGAGCGAGGCCCATGGTCAGAGAGGATTCACCCAAGGTTTATTCTCAGTGGTGACCCTGCAAATGGAGTTTGAGCTTTCATTGTCAACGATCGTCTTCCACAGACTGGGTGCTCAGCATTTATGCTCTAACTGGTTACGATTTTCTCGGGATTATGGCTGACATTATTTGAATTTCTTTGGCATAAGAGATTTATTTATTCTCCCCTTTTTATTAATTCACACAGTCCTTTATTTACAACACTATGAACTTATGAACTTTATACATTAAAACCAGTGAGAACTAGAACTTGACATGAATATATTGTTTTTCCAGGTCTCTAAGGTTTCCATCTTTTAACAGGGTTCCCAGTTGGTGTAGTGGTTCTTTGTTGGGCTGCAACCTGTAAGGGCAGTAATTTGAAATGACTAGCTTCTCCATGAGAGAAAGATGGGGCTTTCTACTCCCATGAAGAGTTACAGACTCAGAAGCCCACAGGGCAGTTCTACCCTGTCCTATAGGGTCACCATGAATCACCAAAAAGTAGATGGCAATGAGAGGCTTTCCACCTCTTAGTAGGGTGCAATCTTAAGACTTCTCTCTGCCTCATTTTAGTGGGAAAATGTTGCACTGTCCTTCTCTCACGGGTTCCTGCGTACAGTCCACTCAATTCAAATTTACTCTGGGAAGTACCATGTCTCATCGTTACTTTACCCTTGAACTGAACTTGTTTTAAACATTAAAAAATTCAGTTTGTTATGAATGTCAAAATTTCCAGTTCTTCTGTGAATATATTTTATTTAAAGTGTCAAGAGAAAATTGAATCAAATCTTAAGATATGATAATGATTTTTGCAGGTAAAAGTGTTAGTAGGGGGAAAGTTTTTAAGCAGAGAGGGCATTACAAAGCAGTGAGAAATAAATAGCAAAAGAAGAAAAAGAGAATCTATAAAATCATGATGTCATGACAGCAAAAGAGAAGCAAATGAAACACTTTATAATTCATTGTATTAGGCTATCAATCCTTTAGCAGCAAAAATATACAAAGACCTTACTAGAAAGGAAACCACCAATACCTCTCATGACCAAAAATGCAAAAATCATTAGCCATATATTGACAACTTGCAAGAAAAAAAAGTGAATTAAATTACAGATTTCCATTAGAAAACTAAAAAAGACAACCAAAAGAAAAGAGCTGGATTTGACCTTGACCTCCTTGGAAATTCAAAGGCAGTGCAATGATAATGGGGAAAACACTAAACAGTCTTGAATAAGATAAACTTGGCTCCAAGTAATAAAAATAGGGCAATACTTAAAGCAACTAGGTAAAATTCTATTTATTAATATAAAGCCTGGAGTTATAATTGATCAACTACACAGAATATGAATGTGTCAGACCGAATCTGAATGTGTCAGACCTATGCAAAAACTATAGCACATATCAAGTTTTGGGCCTTGCAGCAATTGAAAATTTACAAGAACATAGCCACACCCACTCAATTATGTATTGCAAGTGTTCTTGTACTATGGTGGAAAAATAACAGTTTATTGCATAAAATTTAAAATATTTACAACCAGTCCATTTACAAAAAATCCTTGGCCCACCCATGGTTTATACCTACAGTGAATAAATAGAGTTTTGAACAGAGTATTTGTACATTGACTAGAAGTAGTTTTGTTCACCCCTTAATTAATGAGATCAATATTCTTAATGAAAGAAAAAAATAATTATTTTGTTTGATAAAAGAGTGCTTTTGATTCTCTATAAGGAGTAGAAAAAAATGATTTCATATTGACTTCAAAGCAATTGCTAAGCACATTACTAAGTAGGATTTTCAGATCCTTCATGTTTGACTCAAATTAAGAAAGCTTTGCCATAATGTTACCAGATGCATTCATAGGATAATCCTCTTATAAAATAAGAAATATTCTTGTTTTTAGTTCTTCCAGCCTATAATAGACTGTATTAGATTTAAAAATGTTTAAGGGAAGCTCAAGAAATGTACCTATCAAACAGAAGATAAGATATAAGGTAACAAAAATGTGACATATTATGAACTACATGTTGCAATCTGCTTAAAGTAACTAATAGTTTAATATTTATGTTCAGGTGGGTATCATAGTATAGCATCTAAAACAATGTATTCTAAAGCTATAGTCCTTGGATGGAAGTGTTATTCTGTCCCATTCTTACTGAATTTCTTAGTAAAACTTACACAAACAATGTGTGCCTCTGTTTTCTAATGGGTATAATAATTATAATATTGACACATGTGATAGCCACGTTTTGTAAGTAAGCCTTTCATGACTTGTGGGACAAATGACATCCACAACAAATGTTGTTAAGATCTTGCTTGGATCTACACACAAGTCTCATGGAAGCAGCAATCAAGAAATCAAATGACACATTACATTGGGTAAACTTTCTGCATAAGACCTCTTCAAAGGGTGGAAGGACAAGGCTGTCACTTGGAAGGCTAATTATGGGGCTGGTGAGTACTATTAAAAGTAACACAGACTACCAGCACACACAAGTCTATCCTGGAAGAGTATAGCCAGAAAGTTCCTTGGAAAAGTGGATTGTAAAATTTTGGTTCACATATTTTGGACATGTTATCAGGAGAGACTGGTCCCTGGAAAGTGGAAGGGCAGCAGAAAAGAGGAAGACCCTCCATGATATGGGATGGAGTAGTCATTATCAACATGCTAAATTGTTATTATTATTTGGAAAATAAAAAATTGACTAGAAAACCATGACTTTCACTCAGGGATGTTTACTTTGTGTATTAAGACAGTTTAATTTTCTTAAAAGGTAAGTTTCCATAAATTGTACTGTCCCATGTATTGAGAGCATTTACACTCTCACAAAAATTGACCCATTCATTTGATATTTGTGAATATAACAAGATAATAATGAATCAGTGGAAGTAATGATGCCATATTAATTGAAAGATTATTTTATTTGTTAAATAAATTGAAAACATGAAAGGAAATGAATAGAACAAATATACATCATATATCCCCACTATTAATAATAGCTCAGTTGTGAAATAAAATGATTAAGACTAGATTGAAACTTGTAATTAATGTCTATAAACATCATGAGCCAGATTCTACTAACAGTAGCTACTTCTTTTTCTGCAAAAAGGTTATGTTTTCATAAAAATTTTAGTTTTCAGAAAGTTTTTTGCTTGGGAAAAAGAGACCTACCACTCGGTCTCGTATCTGCTTGGTCTTGACACCATACACCAGGGGGTTTACTGCTGGGGGAACAAGAAGGTACATACTTGCAAAAATTATGTGGACACTTGGGGGTACCTT
>NW_022103939.1:2677006-2727503 GCF_000313985.2 Echinops telfairi
GTCAGTCAGCACAGTCCCTCACCTGCAACCTACCACTTCATTGTCATTAATTCCTTGGGAATATCAGGGTATTTTCTATACTGTCTTTTTAAAAAGTCACTATTACATTTTACATTAATACTATATGGCAGTAACAATAGATAAAGCTTCTCCAAGCTATACCCTCACAAAACAATCTTTCCTATCTTGTTCAATTTTAATTGCTTGCAGCTGCAGTCACTCCATCGATTAAGCAAGACCTGTCAGAATTATCCTTACCTCCACAATCTCAACAAGTAATAATTCATTAAGACAGTTATAATTTTATATTTCCTTCAGAGATCTTACCGTAGATTTTGACTTTATTTGTATGCCAGTTTCCTTCATCAAACTGTGAACACCAAAGGCAAGGTAACAAAAATTAGCAAACTCCCAATAAATTATGCAAAGATCAGCGGTTTCTTTATAATCTTCACAAGGCTCTAAAGAATTTCACAATTTTTCATCTTGCTCCCCAAGCTTCTGACCTTCATGAAATGGTCAGTCAATCTCCACGCATTGTCTAACTTTCATTCACTTCAACTGTCTTCTTAGCACATGTTCTTTTGAATTTGTTTTTGTTTGAGTTACATAACTTAAAATTCCCTGGAGCTGGAACTTCTAAAGGTAAGATACCAATCCAGTATTCACATATTTATTTTCCTAAATATCCATTCATATATCTTATGTGTGTAATATCATGTATTTATTTTAAGTAATCCTTTCCTACTTATTTTCACCTCCTTTACCTTAATACTATATCACAGTTCATGATATATTATCGATAATAATAAAACATAACTGTTGCTCACTGCAGATTCTCAAATGATCATTTCCCACTACAGCATCTTAGCCAGTCTGCCAATTGAGGAATAGCTAAAGTATCTGGCAGGGGCTGCCTAGGAAACAAGAAGGATTCTGCTACCACAGCTTTGAAAGGTGATTATTCCAAGTCCCAGGGGATTTCTCAGGTTGGAAAGGTCAATAGAACCCTTAGGAGACACAAAGTTGAGGGAAAATAAGGCTGGGCTTCAACTCAACACAAAGTGGTAGCAATGTCCCTCTGGACCAGTCATGCTAACATAAATCAACTACCAAGGACTTGTGTAAGCCTAGTGCTCTCTCCTGTGGAGAGCACAGGTTCAGACTATTCCATGGTACCTATTCAAATGAGATGACACACAATATGTAATTCACTGGGTAATTCCATGTGAAGACAAACACAAGACAACTCAATTTAGTGTGGGCAAACTATATGAAGCCTATCCGACCTAAATAATAAAAACCCACTGCCACCTACTTGATACTGACTTGTAGCAGCCCTTGCAGTTAGTAGCTCTTCATAGAACCAGCCCACTACGATGCCACTAGAGCTCCTTCATTTTACAGAAAGAATGGTATTACATACCCTGATTCTGAATAATCCCAGCACGGAATTCTTACTTAAAAAAAACTCACTGCCATTCAATTGATGCAGACTCAAATCGACAGAGTAGAAGTGCCCTTATGGATTGTTGAGACTGTAACTCTTTATGGGAAAAGAAAGCCTTGTTTTTCTCCAACTGATTGTCTGGGGGTTTTGAACTGCTAACCTCATGATTAGCAGCTCAAAACCTAACCCACCATGCTATCAGAGTTCCTATTTAACTACATAATTATACAATTTTGAATTCTGTCTCTGTGTTCTGTGTAGCCATTGCAACAAATATTAGAAAACACACACATATATATATTAAAGTACAAAATGCTAGTTAAGACAACTCACATATTAAAATATTGGCCTAGTGGCTAGTTGTACCATGATGGCTTTTCCATCCAAGGATTTTCTATTCATTGTCTTTAGCATCTGCTAGAGTTTAAAAGATTAACAAAAAATAAATTTTCTGGGTTTGTTGTTTCTCTGTTTTATCAGGAGAACTTCCACACTTCATTTACATTTGCCCAACACTGCTTCAAGGATTTTATAATATGTTTCTCTATTGATCCCTGCAACAGAAAGCTTTCCAGGCTAATCAGTTTAAGCTACCCCCCCCCCACCATCAATTAATTTTATAGAGGTGGCTACCCTCCCAAGCCCCTATGAGCCTCCTGACAGGTTTGTTGTAGCAACTCCATCCATCGGGTCCAACAGTGGAAGAGGAAAGATAATAGCAGTGCTGCGCAATGAGTGAATCCCGTGTTCTAATCATCTTTCTTTCTGTTCCTTCTTGCTTTCTGAGCTTTGCTTCAGGGCAAATGCTAACTTAAGTCACAGTATGACTGATTGTATAGAAGAATACACACCTCTGGTACCACTATTACCTTCATTGGCCTATCAGTCGTTCAGATTAGACTTGATCTCCATTGGAGGGTCAAGTTCCAGGTTTAAGAGTGTTTAAAGGTCACAATCGAGAGAGTTTCACCAATCTCTTTCATATCAGTAAGTATGGCCATTTTTAAATGATTCTGAATTTTGTTAATACAGAATTTTTTCCTCTCTCTCTCTGTTCAGAGCTCTATTGTGATCCTGATCAGAGTAGTCAGTTTTGGTAGGCAGGCACCATGGTGGTGGTGGTTCATGTGGTCTTTTCTCGCTAATGCTTTTTGAGTCTATGATTCTCCCCACTTCCCTTTGCACTGGATGAAGAGAGAAACAATAGGTGTATATTACTGTATACTAGATGGCAGCTCCCAGACTTTTAAGACCCCATTTCGTACTTACCAAAAGACTATTATTGGTCTTTTAGATTGTTGTCACGGTTGTTAGATTCCATCAAGTCAGCTCTGATTTATAGCAAACCTATGTACCTAATTTTGAGTGCCTTCTGTGAGCTCTATATGGCCATTGCAATAAATTATCAAACTTATCAGAGAAGCAGAGATTTCCGTGGGAGGGACAATATCACAACTGGTAAGAAAGGTTAGAAATTAGAGGCATATCTGACCCCTGCCTCATAGAAATTGCCTCACAGCCATGCCCTTTTTACAGCTCCATTCCTCTTTCAATCTGTTCAACTTGCATGTCTACATACATATTAACAGTTTTTTATTTCTATTCTTGCAGTATCGTATAAGTAAGAGCATTTAACTCCTTTAACTTTACTGTCTTTTACTATCGTGAAGATACCATTCAATTGCTTATCTTGCCTTGATCATATTGTACTATGTTCTCTTATTGCAGTGGTTCTCAACCCACCTAATACTGCGACAATTTAATGCAGTTCCTCATGTTATGGTGACCCCCTCAACCATAAAATGATTTTCATTGCTACTGTGATTTTGTTACTGTTATGAATTGGGCGAGTCTGGTGAAAGGGTTGTTCGACCACCAATGGAGTCACAACCCACAGGTTGATAACATCTGTCTTATTATGTATTAGTTTGCTTTTATCCAAATTTACACATGATTATTTGGAGTTGCTATAAGGCAGCATTGACTTGATGGCAGTGGGTTTGTTTCTTTTATTCTCTTGTTAGTGATTACTCTCCTTTCTTTCTCCCTCTGGGAACCATCAAATAATATCTTTATGTGTGTACATAAGCCTTTTTGTGACTTCTTATATTAGGATCCCATTTGTCCTTTTGTGATTGATTTATTTCAAGCAGCATAATACCTTCTAGGTTCATTAATGTTATGATATTTCACAGACTCGTTATTATTCTATAAACTTGCATAGTATTCCATTCTGTTTATATTCTTTATTTTTTATCAATTTATCTGCTGATTGACACTTAGGTTGTTCATATCTTTTTGCTATTGTAAACATTGGAGTTTGGGATATACTAACATGTGTTGACTATAATGTTTCTAGGATTACTGCCCTAGTAGTAGGACTACATAATTAGAGGTTTATTCTATTTCCAACTTGTTAAGCATCTGTTTTCTATAGTGGTTTACCATGTCAATGATGTTGTACATTAGCCTAAATTATGACTGTATTTTATTTACATTTAATTGTAATTCATACTGAAGGCAAGAGTCTTTGATCTTATCAAAGTGTGTCAATTTGCCTTCATTTTACGTAAGCGAGGTGTAATGTGCGTACCACAATTGGTTAATAAGCCTTGTTCCAATACTGATGCTGCTTTATTTTTCATTAGTCCAACTTCTTGGATTATTTGTTCAGCATACAGATTTCAGAAGTATGGTGAAAGGACACAACTCTGACACATGCCCTTTCACATTTTAAACCACTTCCTTTTCCCTCACTCGAATAAAACCACTGCTTCTTGATTTATGGATAGGTTCCTCATGAGCACAATGAAATGGTCTGGACTTCTCATTCTTCTCAATGTTTTCTAGACTGTTATGATCTACACAATCAAATGCCTTTCAAAATCAAGAAAATACAGACATCTGTCCGTTATTCTCTCCTTTCAGCTAGAATTCATCAAGAATATCCTAATAAAATGCCCTCTTCTGAACTTGACTTGACTTTCTGGCATACCTGACAAGAATCCCACTTAGTCATAATGTACTCTATTTTGAAAATATTTTGGATCCTATTGCTGAGAATTTTATTGAGAAGGTTTGCATCTATGCTACTAAGGGAATTTACCGTGGTGTATTATGTAGTGTCTTTGCATGGCTTTTGCATTGAGGCTATTTTTACTTTACAGAATGAATTTCATAGTATTCCATCCTTTGATATGTATTGAAATAGTTTGAGTAGAATTGATGATAGCTTTTCTCTGAAAGTTTGATTTAACTCCCCAGTGAAGCTAGGATATCTTTGTTGTTAAAAGGGTTTGTTTTTGTTTTTATTACCTGCTAAACTTCTTCTTTTATTAAGGATATGTTCAAACTTTCTACGTCATTTTGTGTCAGTGTAGGTAGTGAATGTGTTTCTAGAAAATCATGTTTTCTAATCTTTCACATTTCTCGTAATACAATTCTACCTACCATTGTTACTATCATTTTTATTTCCATTGCTTTTAGGATCTCACTTCATTTCTTATTCATGTTATTTATATCTTCTCCCTATTTTATTTTATTTTTTTAAAACCATTTTATTGGGGACTCATACAATTCTTATCATAATCCATGCATACATCCATTGTATCAAGCACATTTGTACACTTGTTGCCATCATCATTCTCAAAAGATTTGCTTTCTACTTGACACCTTAATATCAGCTCCTCATTTTCCCTGCTCCCTCTCTGTACCCCCTCCCTCAGGAACCCTTCATAATTCATAAATTATTATGATTTTGTCATATCATACACTGTCTGACGTCTTCCCTCATCCCCTTCTCTGTTGTCCATCCCCCAGGGAGGAGGTTATATGTAGATTCTTGTAATCAGTTCCCCCTTTTCCACCCCACATGCCCTCTACCCTCCAGGCATTGCCACTCTCCCCACTGGTCCTGAAGGAGTCATCTGTCCTGGATTCCCTGTGTTTCCAGTTGATTTCTGTACCAATGTACATCCTCTGGTATAGCTACCTTTGTAAGGTAGAATTGGCATCATGGTAGTGGGTGGAGAGGAAGCATTTAAGAACTAGAGGAAAGTTATGTCTTTCATCATTGCTACCCTGCACACTGAGTGGCTCATCTCCTCCCCTAAACCCTTCAGTAAGGGGGTGTACAGTTGCCTATCGATGGACTTTGAGTCTCCACACTGAACTCATCCTCATTCACAATGATAGGATTATTTATTCTTTGATGCCTGATACCTGATCCCTTTGACACCCCATGGTCACACAGGCTAGTATTCTTCTCCCATGTGGGCTTTGTTGCTTCTGAGCTGGATGGCCACATGTTTATCTTCAAGCCTTTAAGACCCCAGATGCTATATCTTTTGATAGCCAGTCATCATCAGCTTTCTTCACCACATTTGCTTATGCACACGTTTGTCTTCAGTGATCATATCAGGAAGGCTGGCAGCCACTGATATGATTTTTTGTCCTTGATGTCTGATACCTGGTCCTTTCTGCACCTCATGGTCAATCAGGCTGGTGTGCTTCTTCCATGTGGGCTTTCATGCTTCTGAGCTAGATGGCTGATTTTTTATCTACAAGCCTTTAAGACCCCAGACACTATATCTTTTGATAGCCGGGCACCATCAGCTTTTTTCACCGCATTTGCTTATGCATTTGTTCTTCAGTGATCATGTCGGGAAGGTGTGCATCATGGAATGCCAATTTAATAGAACAACATGTTCTTGTATTGAGTAAGTAGTTGATTGGATGTCCAATGTCCTGCGGCTGCCTTAATACTAAACCTATAACTATATGCATGTAGATCTATTTCCCCACCATCCTATATAAATATATTTACATATGTACATGCCTGTATTTAGACCTCTATACATACCCTTTGTTGCCTAGTTCTTTCCTCTATTTCCTTTTACTTTCCTCTTGTCCCACTATCATGCTCAGCCTTCATTTTGGTTTCACTAATTTCTCTCAGTTGCATTGCCCTTGCAGAATCCCTACCAGGTCTCTCACACCTTCCTTGCCACTAATTTTGGATCACTTGCTGTTCCCTTGTCCAAGGGTTGGTCAACACCACCTCCTTACCCCTGCCCCCCCCCACAAAAAAACAAACAAACCATTGGTCCTTATACAGATAGATTTGTAGAGATAATAATATGTACCAAAAGACAAGGCATATCAAGACAGGTGACGAGAAGAACACAGCAATGGCAACAAAAATGAAAACCAATGACCCATAAAAGAATAAATTAATTAAAAGAAGAAAAAATAAAAATTTTTTTTAAAAGCATGAAAAACCTGTGAATAGATCAAGCTCTGATTTTTTAGCTCTAGGCATGTCCTCCAGTCAAGTCCGATGGGGTGCCAAGCTCTGGCCCCAGAGTCTGTCCTTTGTACTCCCTCAGGAGCTCCCTGCTCTGCTCCCCCTGTTGCACTGCTGCACCCCTGTAGTGTTTTGCCTGGGTGTCACAGGGTCAGTCCGGACCAGTCCCGACACTGAGTCTGCATTGTTGTTCCCCATAGGGTCCTGGGCCAGCGAGGGATGGCGGGTCTCATAGTGGGATCAGTCACATGGTCCACTCTGTGCATTCGCTTTTCAGAGTGGGGATATTGTTCTCCTGGTGGGCCAGGATGCACTCCACTCTCTCTTCCTTCCCATTCATTTGATCCTGTGTGCTCTGATCAGACATGCCCCTCTCACTTAGCTGCAGCTTCAGTGCCGTCCTCTAAAGCAAGTTCTTCTAGGGGGAGGGGCAGTTATTTACATGGCTAGTATGGGGGTCAAGCCCTCATGTCCCTCCACTGGCTCCCCACTCCGTGCTGACATGCTGCATTCGCATCCCGGAACACTGGATTGAAGTCTGGTCCCTCTTTCCCTGTGGAGGCACAAAAAATATCCTCCCCTTGGGTGGGTCAGTGCCCTATTCCCCTGCCACCCATCTCTCTTTTTTTATTCCCTTTCCTGCCTCCCCCCTCCTTTTTATTGGCCACCATATTTACCCCTGGATTTAATCTGGGCCCTACTCACTACCTGGACCTCACCCCTGGAGTGTTTGTATACAGTAGCTCTTTCCCTGTGCAAATTTTGCACTTTTCTTTTTCTTCCTTTCTTTTTTATTTTCTTATAAACTTAACTCAGCAGTCTCATGTTCTACTTGTCCTTTTGTGCTTGCCTTACTTCACTCAGCATAGTTTCCTCCAGTTCTTCCCAGGTGGCAAAATGCTTCATGCATTCATCACCGCTTTTTAACGATACATAGTACTCAATTGTATGTATATACCACAGTTTTTTAATCCATTTGACTGTTGATGGAAGTTTGGGTTATTTCTGGCTCCTTGCAACTGTGAACTGTGCCACAATGAACACTGGAGCACGGATGTCTGGCTGTGGTTTATTTCTTGCCTCCTCTGGGTATATGCCCAGTAAGGGGATTACTGGGTCGTATGGTAGCTCAATTTCCATCTGTTTTAGAAATCTCCAAATCAATTTCCATAGTGGCTGTACATACCTACAGGTTCCCTAGCAGTAGATGAGAGTTCCTATCTCACCACAGCCCCTCCAACACTTATTGCTTTCTGATTTTTTGAATTAGGCTATCTTTCAGGGTGTAAGATGGTATCTCATAGTCGTTTTGATTTGCATTTTTCTTATGGCTAATGATCAAGAACATGTTCTCATATGCTTATTGGCCATTTGGATTTCAGACTCTGTGAAACTTCTGTTCAGGGCCTTTGCCCACCTCCTGAGTGGGCAGTTTGTTTTTCTCTTATTGTAAGCTTGCAAAGTATTGTAGATTTTAGCAATAAGGCCTTTGTCTGATGTGTCATTGCTAAAGATTATTTCCCAGTCAGTGGACTCTTTTATTACTCTCTTGGTTAATTGTTTCGATGTACACTGGTGTCTTATCTTCAGTGTATCCCACTTGTCTATTTGTGACTCCTCTGTGTTTGTATCCTTCCCTATTTCTGATAGCCTATGTATTCCCTGTGCCAAGGTTCTCAGGTTTGTCCCAGTTCCCTCATTAATGGCTCTAATTGTGTGGAGTTTTATCTCAATCAAGGTCTTTGATCCATCTTGAGTTTATTCTTGTGCATGGAATGTGATAAGAGTCTTTTTCATTTTTCTGAAGGTAGATATCCATTTTTTCCAGCACTATTTATTGAAGATGGCATCTACTTCCCATTTAATATTTTCTGGTCCCTTATCAAAGATCAGTTGCCTGCATGCTGATGTTTTTATTTCTGGGTCTTCAGCTCTTTTCCATTGGTCTGAATATATGTCGTTATACCAGTACGATGCTTTTTTGACTACTGTGGCCATATAACACATGTTAAAGTCAGGTAGAGCAAGCCTTCCCACTTTGTCCTTCTTCTTAAGGAGTTCTCTGCTAATTCTGGGCTTCTTCCCCCTCCATATGAAGTTGGTAATCTGTTTTTCCAATTCTTTGAAGAAGGATGGTGGCATTCATTTCAGGATAGCTTTGAACTTATATAGTGTCTTGGGCAGAACTGATATCTTTACTATATTGAGTCTGCCAATCCACGAGCATGGGATATCCTTCCATTTGTTAAGGTCACTCTTGATTTCTTGTAATAGTATTTTATAATTTTCCTCGTACAAATCTTTCGTATTTTTAGTCAGGTATATCCCTAGGTATGTCAATTTGTGCTTGATTTTTGTAAAGGGTACTACCTTTTTAATCGTATCTTCTGTGATCTTGTCTGATGTGTAGAGCAGTCCAATAGACTTATGCTTGTTGATTTTGTATCCTGCCATGCTGCCATATTCCTCTGTTGCTTCCAACACTCCACTTGTGGAGTTTAGGGGATCTATGATGTATAGAATCATATCGTCTGCAAATAATGATAATTTTGCCTCTTCTGTCCCCAGATGAATACCTTTAATATCTTCTCTTTGTCTTATGTTGTTAGCTAGGACCACCAGCACGATGTTAAATAGGAGTGGGGACAAGGGGCATCCTTGTCTGATCCCCTTTTTCAGTGGAATTGTTTTCATCTTTTCTCCATTAACTATCACATTGGCTGTTGGTTTTTCATATATGACTTGTGTAATATTGAGGAATTTTCCTTCTATTCCCGTCTTCTTGGGTGTCTTAAACAGGAATGGGTGTTGGATATTGTCAAATGCTTTTTCTTCATCTATCGATATTATAATGTGCAGAAGCACTTATCATTATTCCTGCCAATGTGGTGAATAATGCTGATGGTCTTTCATATGTTGAACCATCTCTGCATCCCTGGTATGAAACTCACATGGTCATTATGAATTATTTTTTAAATATGTTTTTGTATTCTATTGGCCAGTATTTTACACTTGATCTTAGCCAAAAGGGTGAGAAGCGATTATTGGCCAGTATTTTGTTATTTTTCCAATTGTTGGTGATATTGAATTAAGGTGTTGTTTGTTTTTCTTCACTTTAAATATATATTGTGAAAATTTGATCTCTGAACACTATTTTTACTGTGTCTGAAGGTTTTGATATATTGTACTTTAATTATTTTTCCATTTTGAGAATATTTTTTCATCATCTATTTATTCTAGTGCCCTGCTTTAAAGAGACAATTTTTGTGTATTTGATTTTTTATATAGCTATACCTATAATTTTGTAATACTATGTTCTGACAAGTGCTTTATACTGCTTTGATGTTTTAAAATTTATTGATGTTTGCTTTATGGCTTTGCATATGACCTATTCAGGGAAATGGCCCTTGCACACTAGAAAAGTATTTTGTTCTTTTGTTGGGTGAACTGTTCTGAATATGGCTATGAGGCTAAGTTGACTGACTGTATTGTTTAGTTCTTTTATTTCTTTGCAGATTTTTTTCCTAAATGTTCTGTCCTCCATCAAAAGAGGTGCATTGATGTCTCTGACACTTATTGCAGTTATCCATTTCTCTTTTCAGAACTGCTGAAGTTTAATTTAAATATTTAGCATATGTTCTATTGGTATGTCCAAACACTGAACTCACTGCCATCAAGCCAAGTTTGACTCCTAGTGAGCCTCTTGTATAAGGTAGAACTTCCTCTGTTGGTTTCTGCAATCGTTTAAGGCAGCAGTAAGCTTCAACTGAGTAGCTGGTGGTTTTAAACAGCTGGCCATGTAGTCAGAAGCCCAACTCATAGATTTACTTTTAACCATTAAATATGTTCTTCCTGGTATAGCGATACCAGGAGGGTATGGGAAGGTGGGGGAATAAAGGGGAACCGATTGCAGTGAACGACATATAACCACCACTACCACCACCACCACCACACAGGCGGTTGAACAACAGAAAAGTGGATGAAGGAAGACAGCGGTCAGTGTAAGAAATGAAAAATAATAATAATTTATAAATTATAGAGGGTATATGAAGGAGGAAGGGGGGAGGTAAAAATGAGGAAGCGATACAAATGGTTCAAGTAGAAAGGAAATGTTTTTAAAATGATGATGGCAACATATGTACAAATGTGCTTGACACAATGAATGCATGTATGGATTGTGATAAGAGCTGTAAAAGCCCCTAATAAAATTATTTTTTAAAAATCCTTCCTTGTCTCCCATGAAGGTTTTCTCCTTGAAGTCTATTTTATCAGAAATTAGTATCACCACTCATGCTCTTTTTATTACCATGTGCTTGATATATATAATTTTACCCTTTGGTTTTTATCTTATTTTATCTTTTTATCTAAGCCATGTCTCTTGCAGCCTACATGCTGTTAGGTCATGTTTCTTATCCATTTTGTCAATCTCTGCCTATTGATGGGTGTGTTTAACACATTGATACTCGATGTAATTATCCATAATTATGAATGTAGTGCTTTCAATGTTTTAATGTTTACTTGTTTTGTTTTTTATGTGTGGGATGGACAATTCTTTGTCCTGCTTATTTATTGCTGATTTCATCTGTTTACAAATTGTGTCCTCTACAAATTTATATACTGAAATTCTGGAAAAGTTTGTCTTCTCAAGATCCTGCTTTCTATATATTCTATACTTATCATCTGATCAAGTTTGTTATCATATAACCACTCTGTTTGACACTGGCAGCAGACGGTCAGCTAAAACCTGCTCTCTTACCTCTATATTTGGGATTCATCAGCCAGTGAGCTAGAAGTCGACCACCTGACCTGTTGGTTTTGAATTCACCAGTCTTTCCAACTACAAGAATGAAGAAGAATTTGATGACTAATCTAAGACTTGGATTTGCCAGCCTTTTCAGTCTTGTAATTTCCTTGAGATATATATATCTGTATATATGTACCTGGGTGTTTAGAAATTATTAAAAAGTATAAAACAAAGTTTAATGAAAATTGGGTTTTTTTAATGGTTGTAGCAGTACATTTTCAAGAAAGAGGAGGAAATTCAAGCTACATTAAGTAGAGGACATGAAATAAGTACATATTTATTTATGGGAGATGGATCTTCACTACAAGCAGAGAGTACCAGGAAAAAATGTCCTGCGTTTAACTGACTATGCAAAATTATCTTACTGGGAATCATAAGAAATTTTGGATAACATTGTTGTGTTAATCTGCATAGACTAGAGAAATAAATTCATAGACACTCATATTTTCATAAGAAAGAGTGTTATATAAAGATTAAGTGTACATTAAGAAAGCCCCCCAACCCAGTGCTATCCAAGCCCTTAAGTCCAACATTAGCCCATATGTCTGACACCAATCTACAAAATCCTTCTCAATCTCCCAAATCATGTGCAATGATGCTAATGCGGGAGGAAAGCTGAATCAGTGAGCATGTAAGCATCTCAGCATTGGCACGTGTCTCCACACAGCTTCTCTAGCATGCAGGGCTGCATCAGGATCGGTCCATGTGGCCTCTCCTCAGGGATGTCTTGCAGGAAGTGAAACTTGCCAGCTAAGGCAGAGAAGTAGCTAAGGCAGCCAACACTGGTCCAACCATCAGAGAACAAGAGACAAGAAAGGCAAGACTCGCCGAGCCATTTCTTTCTCCGCCCTTCAATTAATCCCACCTGTGTTCATTGGCCAGGTTGGGACAATAAACCTTAACTATCGCAATTGTGAAGAGTTACAATTCCAGCACACTCAATTGTACTCATGGAGAGTTTGTTCATAGACAAAAATGTAGCTGTTTTAGCAGAACAAGGGAATATTATTTCGTTCAAAATTAAGAAAAAAAGTACATATGGATTATATTCTTTCTTATTTAAATTGAATGCTCAGAAAAATAATCCAAGAAGCTGGACTATATGAATAAGAATTAAGTATCAGAATTAGAGTAAGTGCCATTAACAAACTATGGGCAATATACAGATGATACAATCTTGTGTGCCAAAAGTGAAGAGGTCATAAAGAATTTATTGAGGAAGATGAAAGACTACAGCCTGCAGTATAGAGAATAAAAGAAAATAATATCCTCAAAACTGGACCAACAAATCATCATAATTAACAAAGGAGAAAAACATATGTTTGTAAAGGAATTCATTTCATTTTACTGGGATCCACAATCAATGCCCATAGAAATCAGGAAATCAGCATATTTACTGGGCTATTTTGTTGTAAAATTCTTCTTTCGTTACAAAACAAAAATTTCTCTTTGAGAACTCATGTGTGGCTGATCCAAACCTTGACACTCTCATACTTGTATATGTAGATACAACTTAATGAATCACATCATCTTCATATCATGAACTAATATTACTACGTATCTAATCCAAAGGCTACCTTATCTACCTGCACAATATCTGTGAGTTTTCAAAAATTCCAGTGTACTGGTTTTCTATAATATTCATATTGTTTAGGCTGGAAGAGTAACAAAGAGAAAAATTAAGTGCTGATACTGGCCTTTTCTATTCCTGTAACAATAAAACAGTCATAGATAGAGTCTGGATATAGAGAGAGTTTTATGATTTGAATCTGAAATACCTTCAGATTCAGAATAAATATTTAATTCAGTACCTAATACACTATTTTAACATGATGAGATTTTTTTCCTCAACTTTAAGGAAGAGTAAGCCAAAATATTTATAATCACAAAATTTAAATAACAATAAAGATATATAAGATTCTATGATAAATGTTACAACATATCAGAAATTAAAGAAATATGTTTGATATATCCAGGTGAAAACATCATGGATGATGTGATCTTGAATATCAGTTACTATTACAAATGAGAAAGTGTGGATGGAAATGATGATCTAACGTCAGCAAATTCACAGAGAAAGTTTTATGACGTACTTTTGTGAAGTTAGACTTTTGAAGGTAATCAAACTTAAATTCTCTCCTTTATGGCCCTTTCCTGTTGTTTCTATTTCTATTCTTTAAGTAGTTTTGAGTTGAAACTCTTAGACAAACATGATTTATAAATCACCATAACATATCAATGATGTTGCATTTACATTACTGAAATTGCTTGTTTTTAGGATTTGGTTACAACACAGTAGAACTAATGTTTAGAGGGGAGAAGAAGATGGAGAATTCCCTGGCGGATCTCCTTGATCTTCACACTATAGATGATTGGGTTTGAGTACAGGTGGAAATAATAAGTAGATGTGAGCCACGAATATGTGATGAGGGGAGAAGAGTGTATTGCAAAACGATGGACAATAGACAACCCAATCATGGGGACATATAAAATGAGTACAGCACAGATGTGCGAAGCACATGTGCTGAGGGCTTTCAGCCTGCCCTCATGGGATGCAATTCTCAATATTGAGCGAAGGATAAAAACATAAGAAACAAAAATGCCCAGGGAGTCCATGCCCCATAATGTAGCGATCAGCACCAACCCATATATAACGTTAAACTTAATGTCAGCACAGGCAAGGCGGATCATGTCCTGATGTAGACAATAGGAATGAGATAGGATGTGGGAGCGGCAGAAGGGAAAGTAAGCCAGCCGGACAAGAAGTGAAATCATGACAAAGGCACTCCTGAGCAGGGCTGCAATTCCAATCTTGGTGATGAGTCTTGGGGTTAGAATGGTGGCATATCTCAGAGGGTGGCAAATGGCCACATACCGATCAAGGGCCATGGCCAAGAGCACAGATGACTCAGTGAAGGAGAAAGTGTGGATGAAAAACATTTGGATCACACAGACATCAAATTGGATTTCTCTGGAAATGGACCACAGCACCCTGAAGAGTGATATCATGGTGGGCATGGACATGCCCATGTCAGTAAGAGAAAGCATAGCCAGAAAATAGTACATGGGTTCATGGAGTCTGGCGTCAGTCCGGACAAGATGCAGGATGGTACAGTTACCCATTATTCCAAAACAGTAAAGTAGACAGAATGGGATGGAAATCCAGTGGTGAAACTCCTCATAGCCAGGGATGCCTGTGAGATAGAATGTGGAGGACAGGGAGTTGCTGGAGTTTGAGGTTGCCATTGAGTGACTTGTTGTACTGCAATCCCGTCCCAAGAGCATACTACTACAGAAAGGACAATGAAAAGATTGTGTTTGTGTGTCAGAATGAAGCACAACAAAACTCATCAGGACTTATTGTCACTAAACCCATCCCTCCTTTACTCCTAACAATTTCTAGCTATGTACAAAAGTCATTTCAAACCCATAATGACCCTACTTTCTATCTCTTATATGCAGAACCATCGGTACTTTTTCTAAAATGTAATAATCAGTTCTCAAAGATATTAGCCACGTCAACAGCAACTAACTTCTTCTAGATGTTGCCTTTATTAGCATAATTTTTAGGAACGTCCTTGTCCAGGTTATTGGCCTTACTTTCATCTCCAAGCCACCCCCTACCCCCATGACTCCTCTCTGACCTTCATGAAATCCCTTTATCTCCCCAATCTTCATGTTTTCTTCAATAATGTTCGCATACCATGTAATGCACCTAAACAGAATGCAAACATATATTGGTTAGCAAAGTTATTGATTTACTAACATAACTATATATACAATGGATATTACAGGTCTGGTCATTAAAAACAGTCAAATCTGATATCAATTTGGTCTTTGACGGAGATCCCTTTATAATTGCTTTTGTGTGTCTATGTGACAGTCTAGATCTTCTGCTGAACTTTAATTATTGAAGGAAAAAATAAAAATCAACAGAAAGTACAGATTAAGGTAGAATGAAAAATAATGGGTATCAAATTTGGAAAATATATTAAAATAATAAAATATGCAACCTGAAGAAAGTCCAATTGACTCCAGCTTTTATTTTAAAAATTCAAAATCTTTTGATAGCTGGGCACCATCAGCTTTCTTCACCACATTTTTTTATTAACACATCTGTCTTCAGCTATCATGACGGGAAGGTAGATATCATGAAATGACTGTAAGGCTTGTAGGCAAACAAGCGGCCATCTAGCTCGGAAACAACAAAGTCCACAGAGAAGAAGCACATGAGCCTGTGTGAACACGAGTTGTTGAAGGGAACAGGCAGCAAACACCAAAGAACAAAAACCATCATTGTGTGACCACCTTCCACACATAAAAGCTGAAGACGAATGTGTGCATAAGTAAGTGTGGTGAAGAAGGCTGATGGTGCCCAACTATCGAGACCTATAGCGTCTGGGGACTTAAAGGCTTGAAAGTAAACAAGCGGCCATCTAGTCCTGAAGCAACACAGCCCACATGGAAGCAGCACACCAACATGTGTGATCATGAAGGGCCAAAGGGACCAGGCTTCAAACACCAAAGGCGGGGTGGGGGTGGGGGGTGTCATATCCTCGTCAATGAGGGTGGCACGTGATGGAGACCCAATGCCCATCTCTAGACAACTGGACATACCTTGCAGAGGGGTAGTGGGGAAATGAGTCACTTAGGGTTCAGTATAGCAATAATGAAACCCACAACCTTCTGTAGTTCTTAAACGCTTCCTCCCCCCAACTTCCAGGACCCTAATTCTGCCTTGCAGACCTAGTTAGACCAGATGATGCACAGCGGTACAGATGGGAATTGGAAACGCAGGAAATCTAGGACAGATGAACCTCTCAGGACCAGGGCTGACAGTGGCGATACAAGGAGGGAAGGGGGTGTAGAAAGGGGGAATTGATCACAGGGAGCTACATATAACCTCCTCTCTGGGGGAACGGGCAGCAGAGGGGTGGGTGAAGAGAGATGCCGGGCAGTGTAATATAAGATACAATAATAATTTATAAATTATCAAGGGTACATGGGGGAGAGGGGAGGAGGAAGGGAGGGGGAGGGGGAAAAAGGAAACTGAGCTGATTCCGAGAACCCAAGAGGAAAGCGAATTTTGGGAATAATGAGGGCAACAAATGTATAGATGTGCTTTACACAATTGATATATGTATTGTGATGAATTGTATGAGCCCCAATAAATTGATTAAAGAAGAAATCCACAAAAAACAAAATTAAAAAAAATTCAAAATCTTATACTTGCTTAATTTTGACAATGAAATTCTATAGGGGCAGAAAATATTAGATTACGTAACCAGTTACCCTAGCCTGAGCTTAAAAATCAAAACAAGACAAAATAAAAACATTTTATAAAGTTCATATAATAAGTCTATTGAGTTTACCGATCTTGACACTAGTATCTGTATATGGATCAAAAAATAAAAAGGAAAGGAAAGGAAAAGAATTTGGCCCCTGCTAGAAAGGATAGGTAGAGTGTCATATGATATTTTCAGAGGATGTCTAGATTGTTTCATTTGTCTTGAGTCACACTAATGGTACCAATTGAAAACAATCAAACATACCAAACAATCAATGAAAACGAGGTGAGTGGAAAGTTTTAAGTATTAAGATACAAGAATGAGATTGTTGGTATTTTATACAGTTAGACATCTGTGCAATCATTTCAGCAGGCTGAAGTCTCTACAGTAATATTTCATATATTCATTTAATGCATGGTCTATTATTTAACAGCTTGTTCTTGTAGTTTTGCTTAGTTTTGATATACTATTGTATCTAACCCTATCATTTCAAACACATTCACATAATCAATATGAGGTCTTTCATCACTCCCCAAGAGAGAAGAAAGTTTTTTGGAACTAGTTTGTGAATTTGAAAGCCTTAAGTTTTCCTAAAGTGAAATAAGGTCACTGAGATTTAAGTATGATCAAATTAAAATCACTAATTCTTGTGCTTGGCAAAAACAAATGAAAACCCACATGAAAAAATTTGAAGGTTATCAGATACCATTTCTATATTATTCTGGATTAGTTTCTCTATCATGTCTAAAATAACTATCCATTTTCTCCATGGACTTAAAAGGCTTCACCCACTATAGAATATAGAGAATCTTAAACAATCCTATGAAAAGCCTCCCATATATGAATACAACTTGAATGCTACTAGAATGGGCACAAATGGTAAAGACTTTGACAGGGAACATTACAGCCTGCACTGAATGGGAAACTTTCAGCATGCTCAGCCAGTACTTTTGTCCTTCTCAAATCCTTTTATTTATTTATTTATTCTAAAAACATCCTTCTCTATTTCTTTCTACTCTTCCCATTTTTATTTTTCCCAGGTCTTACTCACTTCATAGGATAATTCCTCTTGCCATGAGTAGTCATTCCACTTCTCAGAGAATGAAGAACGGGTTAATAAATCTTCCTCCAGTCCTTGGAGATATAAGGCTCTAAGGCATTCACAGTGTAACCCCATCAATGCTGACTAGTAGTTTCCCACACTCTCTTAGTATCTCTTGCCATCACTTCTATATTGTAGCTGGATGCTGAAGTTTGAGAACTGTGGCAAATCCCTTACAGAGATTACCATTTTTTAAAATTATTTTAATGCCTTGGGAAAAGAATCTCATGTAATATAACATGAAATGAGATACCGTTTAAGAGAGAGATGTGATAAGACAATAAAAATTAAACACACACACAAGAATGAGCTTTCAAAAATTCATATAAAACTGGAATTAAAAGATAAAGGAGTTTTTCCTTGAACTCTTTGAAGCATACACATGCACACACACATGATAAACTAAAAAATATTGATCTGGGGTCTCCATTGTATACATGCACAAGTTACTGCACCTAAAGCTTTATTTTGACATGCCTCTGTCATCAGTGGGAGGGTGGAGAAAAATTCTCTCAGCAACATACTTGTCTTAGAATGAGTCCAAGTGTCACTATTAGGGAAGCATTGGACTGCAAACCCCAAGGTGGGCAGTTCAAACCCACCATCTGCTCCTCAGGAAAAAGATGATACTTTCTCCTCCTATAAATATTTACAGCCCAGAAACCTTTTCTATACAGGGTCATTATGAGTAAGCATTGACAAAATGGTCAGTGAGTTTGTTTGGGGGGATGGGTCACTAATGAGTTGAAATTGACACAATGGTTGTGAATTTATTTTGGGGGGTGAGGTCACTATGAATCAGAATCAATATACTGGCTCTGAGTTATTTATATAAGTATATATATACATATATAATAATATAATAGAGTAAATATAATATAATGCATACAGTAGTTATTGTGGAGTTCACCCCCTTGATCAGGTCATGGCCATGATGCAATTGGAAGGAAGTCTCCTTGTGGGTGTGGCCTGCTCCTTTTTAAGCAGAGTCTGTCTGCAGGGTCTTGATTCTGTATCTAATTTGTTGACCTCCATCCACATTGTCTGCCAATCCCAGGAGTCAACAGTTGACTGCTGTCTTTATATTCACGGACTCTCTATCCATCAGCTTATAGTCTTCTTGCTTCCTCTCGTTGCTTCCTAGTTCATCAGCCCTTGTAGCTGTATGATTCAGGAGAAGCCTCCAGCTTAATATCTGACCCATAGACTAGGATTGGATGTGTAACCCCCATTCTTTATATAAATGTACTCCTATATGTGTCACTAGATTTGTTTCTCTAGATAACAAAGCCTAATACGTTTGTTGTCAGGAGTGGTTCTAGTGGCAAAAATCGTATCCATGAGATTTCTATATTATTTTCCAAGTCTGACTAGATCTCCTGCACTGAGAGCCTGGCCTCTACCTTTGCCTCTGTCAGTAGGAATTCTTCTGTCATTACAGTAGAGTGCTGTTAAGCCATGATGTAAGGTGGCACAGTTCATACCCAGAATAGCACTAAGAATTGATGAAGTGTTCATAAGAAATTAGGCTCTAGGTGATCATATGTTTAATATTTTTAAATAGTTTTGTTAGCATGAAAATATAAGGAAGCTGGCAGGTTAGTTTCCAAAACTCACTACCATTGGCTGAGTCAATGCCTGCCCACAGTGAGCTCACAGGGCAGGATAGAAATACCTCTATGGGTTTCCAAGACTTGAACGCTTTATCAGTGTTTTTGTTGTTGTAAGGTACCATTGAGTCAAGTCTAACACATAGCAACTTCATGCACAACAGAATGAAGCATCCTTCTGGCCTGAACTATCCTATTTTTGTTCCTATCCACAATTGTTACCAGGCCTGAGCCCATTCTTGTAGCCACTGTGTACATCCAATTGTTGAGGGTCTTTCTCTTATTCACTGCCCCTCCATTTTACCAAGAATTGTGTCCTTCTGCAGAGATGGGTCTCTTCTGACAATATGTCCAAAGTATGTAACACCAAGTCTTTCCATCCTTGCCTCTAAGGAACAGTCTGACTGAACTTATTCCAAGACAGATCAGTTTGTCCTTTTAGCAGTCCATGATACTATCAAGAATCTTCTCCAGCATTACAAGCCAAATGCATCAATTATTCTTTGGTCTTTATTCAATGTCGAACTTTCACATGCTTATGACGCAATGGAAAATACCATGGCTTGAGTCAGGTATACTTCAATCCTCAAAGTAATATCCTTGCTTTTCAACACTCTAAGGAGGCCGTGTGCATCTAATTGACTTAATGCTACATATCTTTTGATTTCTTTATTTTTATTATTCTTTTATATATTTATTTATTTTAAAATCATTTTATTGGGGGCTCATACAAATCAACACAATCCATACACACATCCATTGTGTCACGCACATTTGTACATTTGCTGCCATCATCATTCTCAAAACATTTTCTTTGTACTTGAACCCTTGGTATCAGCTCCTCATGTCCCTTACCCCCAAGAACCTTTGATGATTTATAAAATTATTATTTGGGGAAATAGATCTATGTGCATGTATTTATAGGTTTAGTATTAAGATAGCAGATGGACATTGAACTTCCACTCAAGTACTCCCTCAATGAAAGTACAATGTTCTATTAAACTGGCATTCCATGATTCTCACCTTCCCGACACGATCACTGAAGACATATGGGTGCATAAGCACATGTGGTGAAGAAAGCTGATGGTGCCTGGCTATCAAAAGATATAGCTTCTGGGGTCTTAAAGTCTTGAAGGTGAACAAGTGGCCATCTAGCTCAGAAGCAACAAAACCACATGGAAGAAGCACACTAGCCTGTGTGATTATGAGGTGTCGAAGAGATTAGGTAGCGAGCATCGAATAATAAAAAATCATATCAGTGTGAATGAGGGGGAGTGCGGAGTGGGGACCCAAAGCCCATCTTTAGGCAGTTGCGGGGAGGAGATGAGCCAGTCAGGGTGCAGTATAGCAACAATGAAACATACAATTTTCCTCTAGTTCTTTAATGCTTCCCCCCGCCCACTATCTTTTGATTGCTTGACTGATGCTTCTATGAGCATTGATTGTGGATCCACGATAGACAAAATATTCTTGACAACTTCAATCTTTTCTTCTTTTATTATGATGTTACCTATTATTCCAGCTTTTGAGGATTTTGTTCTTCTTTTATTGAGTTGTCCTCCATACTCAATTTAAGGCTACAATCCTTGATCTCATCACTAAGTGTTTCAAGACCTCCTCCCTTTCAGTAAGCAAGGTTTTTTCATATGCATATAGAAGGCTGTTAATAAATTTTCCTCTAATCGTGATGCCATATTCTTCTTCATGTAATGCAGCTTCTCTGATGACTTGTTCAACATACAGGTTGAACAAGTATGGTGAGAGGATTCAACCCAGACTTATACCTTTCCTGTTTTTAAATGATGTTGTACCTCCATGCTCTGTTCACACAGCTGCCTCTTGCTCCATGTACAAGTTCTGCATGAGCACAATGAAGTGTTCTGGAATTCTCAAGGTTACCCATAATCAATGAAACACAAGCAAACATCTTTTTTGTATTCTCTGCTTTCAGCCAAGATCCATTTAACATCAGTAATGATATCCCTTGTTCCGTGTATCCCTTGTTCAGTTTGAATCCCAGGCAGTTCCCTGTCAACGTACTACTGAAAATCTTGTTGGATAATCTTCACCAAAACTTCACTTGCATGAGATATCATTGATACTGTTTTATAGTTTGAGCGTTCAGTTGGGACATCTTTCTTTGGAATGGAAACAAATACAGATCTCTTCCAGTCAGTTGACCAAGAAGCTGTTTTCCAAATTTTTTGGTATTGACAAAAAGAGCATCCAGTGGTTCATTAGCTTGTTGAAACATTTCAATGGGTATTGTGTCAATTTCTGGAGCCTTGTTTTTGGTTAATACATTAAGTGCAACTTGAACTTCCTGCAGCACCATTGGTTCTTGCTCATATACTACCTCCTGAAATGGTGTACTTTTGACTAGTTCCTATTGGTCCAGTGTCTTTATGCCTCCTTTCCATGTTCTTTAGATACTTTTCAACATCATTCATATTTACCCACAGAATATTACAAGATTTCAACTTGATGATTTAATTTTTTCTTGAGTTCTTTCAATTTAAGATGTGCTCAGAGATTTCTAAGTTTTGAATTTCTAATTCTAGGTCTTTGCAGATTTCATTATAACATTTGACTTTGTCTTCCAAAGTGAAGGTATTGATTAGGAAGAAAGAGGAACCTAAAATTTGGGATGTTGATAGATGGACATAATCAGCTAGATCTTGACAATGGGACTCCAAATTCCATTGAATCAGTTCAGCCAATAGCATCACCCCTCTATGTGAAGAAATTAATCCATTAACAGTAAAGTCACTCTCCACTCCACACACACACACACACACACACACACACACACACACACGAGATTAATCCAAATGTGCATGCTGATATGGCTACATTTAGAGCATTTTCTGAGGAATATGCCTTACAAGATATTGCTGAGAGCTACCTCCCAAACAACACCCTCACCACCCATTATTGCTTCTAGTCCTGCAACTAGACTCAAGTCTCTATAAGTCCCCAAAGGAGAAGTCCAAATGATGACTCAGAAATAGGTGTCCTATGCTCCTAAAGAGCTGCTAGAACTTTCTAAGATGTACAGACAGAAACTGTGAGAATATACATGAGAATGGTTTTCAATGTTGTGGAATAATGGTGCAAGGAACATAGGGATTGATCAGCCTGAATTTGCTGATATTGACCCACTAAGCACAGGTTCTTCATTCAATGTTTCAGCTTGAGATGTTAAGAGAGCATATAATAGTTTATTTTGTTCATTCACTGAAGCATATATTACAAGATGTCCAATAAGTTAAATTAATGTGCCAGACCTACGTTGGTATACTGTAAGAAGATATCCAAAGGATTAGGGAAATTGGTATGATAGAATGGACGTATCAGGATAGACTCATAAACCCACACACAGAGGCCCTGAGGACATATCAAGTGCTCAAGTAGAAAGACAATGCTTTGAAAATAATGATGGCCACATATATACAAGTTTGCTTGATATGATTGATTTGTGAATTGATATAATATTTGTAAACGTCACCAATAAAATTATTTTATAGAATTAGTCTTAGAAAAGCCATGGGGCTGTTCTACTCTGTCATGCAGGATCACTATGAGTCACAGTTGACTAGTCTGTAATGCGTTAGATTGCTCTTATGAGGGATTATGTCATTAAATTTTTTCCCTGAATGTTTTATTTCTTTTGTTAATACCCATAAAATTTATTTTTTATGAAAAATTAACATTTATTTATTTTTCCACTAGTCTATTTTTTACCAAATTCCTCTTTTAAACAAAGCATAACACTATTACTTACTGATAGTAAGATGAGCCAGTGTCTGCCTATAATAATTGAATAAGATAAGATATATGAAAGCAAGTCCAATTATGAAGAGTTCTACAAATATTGAGGGTCATAAAGAATTCTGAAAACATGTTTACTCCACTGATTTGTTTTTTTTATTGAGCAAGTGTAAACATGTGAAATAAGAAAATTATTGTAATTTGCTATTTTAACACTATATCCAGGCATGCATTACATCCAGGCATGCAGATAAATTTCAGAAAAATGTATATAAGGAAAGAAAGCCTTTTATTGAATAAAGTTCTGTTTACTGAATTAAAAACATAGATGTCCTTGACACTCTCATACTTGCATATGTAGATACAACTTAATGAATCACATCATTTTCATATCATGAATTAATATTACTATGTATCTAATCCAAAGGCTACCTTATCTACCTGCACAATATCTGTGAGTTTTCAAAAATTCCAGTGTACTGGTTTTCTATAATATTCATATTGTTTAGGCTGGAAGAGTAACAAAGAGAAAAATTAAGTGCTGATACTGGCCTTTTCTATTCCTGTAACAATAAAACAGTCATAGATAGAGTCTGGATATAGAGAGAGTTTTATGATTTGAATCTGAAATACCTTCAGATTCAGAATAAATATTTAATTCAGTACCTAATACACTATTTTAACATGATGAGATTTTTTTCCTCAACTTTAAGGAAGAGTAAGCCAAAATATTTATAATCACAAAATTTAAATAACAATAAAGATATATAAGATTCTATGATAAATGTTACAACATATCAGAAATTAAAGAAATATGTTTGATATATCCAGGTGAAAACATCATGGATGATGTGATCTTGAATATCAGTTACTATTACAAATGAGAAAGTGTGGATGGAAATGATGATCTAACGTCAGCAAATTCACAGAGAAAGTTTTATGACGTACTTTTGTGAAGTTAGACTTTTGAAGGTAATCAAACTTAAATTCTCTCCTTTATGGCCCTTTCCTGTTGTTTCTATTTCTATTCTTTAAGTAGTTTTGAGTTGAAACTCTTAGACAAACATGATTTATAAATCACCATAACATATCAATGATGTTGCATTTACATTACTGAAATTGCTTGTTTTTAGGATTTGGTTACAACACAGTAGAACTAATGTTTAGAGGGGAGAAGAAGATGGAGAATTCCCTGGCGGATCTCCTTGATCTTCACACTATAGATGATTGGGTTTGAGTACAGGTGGAAATAATAAGTAGATGTGAGCCACGAATATGTGATGAGGGGAGAAGAGTGTATTGCAAAACGATGGACAATAGACAACCCAATCATGGGGACATATAAAATGAGTACAGCACAGATGTGCGAAGCACATGTGCTGAGGGCTTTCAGCCTGCCCTCATGGGATGCAATTCTCAATATTGAGCGAAGGATAAAAACATAAGAAACAAAAATGCCCAGGGAGTCCATGCCCCATAATGTAGCGATCAGCACCAACCCATATATAACGTTAAACTTAATGTCAGCACAGGCAAGGCGGATCATGTCCTGATGTAGACAATAGGAATGAGATAGGATGTGGGAGCGGCAGAAGGGAAAGTAAGCCAGCCGGACAAGAAGTGAAATCATGACAAAGGCACTCCTGAGCAGGGCTGCAATTCCAATCTTGGTGATGAGTCTTGGGGTTAGAATGGTGGCATATCTCAGAGGGTGGCAAATGGCCACATACCGATCAAGGGCCATGGCCAAGAGCACAGATGACTCAGTGAAGGAGAAAGTGTGGATGAAAAACATTTGGATCACACAGACATCAAATTGGATTTCTCTGGAAATGGACCACAACACCCTGAAGAGTGATATCATGGTGGGAATGGACATGCCCATGTCAGTAAGCGAAAGCATAGCTAGAAAATAGTACATGGGCTGGTGCAGCCTGGGGTCTGTCCGGACGATGTGCAGGATGGTACAGTTACCCATTATTCCAACACAGTAGAGGAGACAGAATGGGACGGAAATCCAGTGGTGAAACTCCTCATAGCCAGGGATGCCTGTGAGATAGAATGTGGAGGACAGGGAGTTGCTGGAGTTTGAGGTTGCCATTGAGTTGACTTGTTGAAGCATAATTCCATCCCAAGATGATACTACTACAAGGAAGGAAAAAAAAATATGGGGCTTGTGTCAGAAAAAAACAAAACAATGTAAAATAAGTAAACATTTTCAGTGTTTATCTAAATCCGTTGCTACTCTACTACTAAAAGTTTCAAATTAATAAAAGATTCATTTAACACCCACAAAGACCCTGATTACTATCTCTTATATGTAGACCATTAGTACCTTTTCTAAACATGTGGTGATCACCTCTCAAGACACTGTCCAGGAAGAACATCACATAGCTTTTGTTGGACTTCCTTTTATTTGTATATATAAGAACTATCTTGGCCAGGAAGACTGATCTTCCTTTAGTCTTTTTTCCTTCTTCATGACATTCCTTTATAAGGAATCCTTTTATGTGCTTGTGGTCATTGCTTCTTCAGTAATCCCAGAACATCATGCAATGCACCTTAGTGGAGTGCAGACAAATACTAACCTGTCTCATGTATACAATGGATGTCACATGCCCGGTCATGATGATCAAATCTTTAATTTGGTTTTCACCTGGCATCTCCAATAAATTACTTTGTGTTTGTGTGCGATGCAGGTTAAGATAGAATCAATGTAAAGAATTACTTTAAGAATTTTGAAAGAATGTCATGAAATTAAATATATATATGCATAAATGTACTTTATGGAAAGTCCAATAGACTCTAACTTCAATTTAAAATTTTTGAAATCTTATTACTGCTGATCTTCATAATACTGTTCTACATAATGTGATTGCAAACTGATAAATTGATGTACCAGTATGCTATAGTGTAAGCAAATAATTAAAATGAAAAGGTCAAATAAACAAAGCAGAAAAAAAAAATCTATGTACCAGAATAAGTCTATTTACTCGTCCTGATATTGACATTAAGTGTCTTGTACTTTGATAAAGTGAGAAAATAATATTGTTCCCAGTAGATTACAGTATGTTTTCTATAATTAAGAAAAACACTTCTGAACAAAGAGGTGTTGTCTCCCCAAATTATATTTGTCTTTGGCTTGCAAAGCATCCAGGTTCACCAAAATACTAATAAAAGTAGAATTGACAATCCAAAGGCAGATGACTTGAGAATTGTAAATTAATAAAATGGTAATTTGCCATATTTCAGCTGTACTTTGACTCAAAACTTCCTTAATCTCCTCAAGATCCATCTAGATAAGCCTAATGTAACAGATATTTTTGGAAGTTTTAATTCCTTTAAAAATCTTTCTAGGAGATGAAAGATACAAAACCAAAGAAATTCTTTATGACTGTTTATTTTATAAAAATTCAAGATACGTGTTCATAGAGTGATAATTATGATATTGCTATTCCTTTCACAGTACCTGACTTTTCACCACACACCCTTCTTGGTTTTCTGACCTTGTGATGCTCAGTCATACCCTCTGTTCTTTTCTTCTTTCCTTTGTCTAAATATGATCTGTGCGGTAGAGGATGGGATTCATTTGACTTTGTCAGAAGGATATCAATATTGTTGCTTTTCTCTTTGGTCACACCAACAGTTAAAAACAAACACAAAAACAGAACCAAGTGTAAAATGTGAAATATTAAGAGGAGCAGATACAAGGGCTTAAGTGGAGAGCAAATATCTTGAGAATGATGAGGGCAACGAATATACAGATGTGCTTGACACAATTGATATATGTATATATGGATGGTGATAAGAGTTGTATGAGCCCCCAATAAGATGATTAAAAAAAAAGAAATAGAAACCATTGAAAAAGAAGAATAAGAAGGCCTTCAAGGAGATGAACTGACACAGCGACTGTACCAAAGGGCTCTAGCAGGGGAACGACTGCGAGGGTGGTGCAGGACTGGGCAGTGTTCCTTTACGTCCTGCATAGAATCTGTATGCGTTGGAACTGATATCACACCTAACAGCAACACGAATCGGAGAAACCATGTTAGCCATGCAGAGTTCATCACAGTAATGTTTCATAGATGTCACTTAATATCTGCATTGCCTATTAATCCACAACCATTTTCTTGTAAGATTTTTTTTGTTTTGATACTGCAACTACTATTGCATCTAACTTTGTCATTTCAAATGCACTCATGTAACCATGTGGGTTTTCTCAGTATGTTTGAAAGGAGGAGAAAAGAGTACTTTAGTACTAGTTTGTGCACTTGAAAATCTTGTTTTTATGAAGCAGGGTTTTGACTATTAAGCTTTAGTTAAGGTAAAACTAAAATCACTCATGCTTGGAATTGGAAAGAATTTCTGAAAGTTTTCAGATGACATCTCAAATTAATTCTTTTCTTTTTTTTTCATCTTCTCCATGAACATGGAGCAGCACATTCCCTGCCATAAAAGTGCAAGGGATTTTAGGCAAATCTGTCTGAAGTTCTCTACTTGGACACTACTAGAGTGGATACAAACTATAAATATTTTAATATTTTTAAACAATTTTTTATCCTATATTTATATAGGTATGAAATATAAATATTGTTATAATCTAGAATGAACTAAGCAGCCTTTGATTTTTTTTTTACTCCTCATAAAACTTTCTGTCTCACAAGGCCCCTGTGTTTCTTCCTGATGTCCCCACTTTAGTTTTTCTCAGTTCTTACTCACTTCATTGAGTAGTTCCTCTTGCCACGAGTAATCATTCCAGTTCTCAGAGTACAAAGGACAAGTTAATAAGTCTTATTCCAGTCCTCAGAGACCAGGGGTCCCTTGGTACTCACAAGAATATCTTTGTAACCCTGTCTGTGCTACCTTGTAGTTTGCCACACTTCCTCAGCACCTCTCCTACATTTCCATGCAGCAAATTTGATAGAATTGAAAAACAAAATACATTACTAAATACAATTTAACAGATTTTTTTCTCAAAACAATATGGGCTAAGCATAACACACAAAAGTGGAAATGTAAAATATTTGAAAAAAATAAACTGATCATTATTAATATAACTCTGAAATTACAATTAAACATATTATAATTGAACTGATTCTGACTCATGTTGACCCACAATGCCAGAGTACAAGTTATCCAAAGGATTTTTAATGTTCTATCATTCAGAACAAGAGGTATAGTCCTCCCTTCTGAGATGCCTCTTGATAAACTTAATCCACCAATCAGTGTTCTGGAATTCTCATTCTTCTCAAGCTTATTCATAATTTGTTGTGATCCACACAGTTGAATGCCTTGGCGTTGTCAATAAAAAACAAGTAAGCATCTTCCTGGTGTCCTCTGCTTTCAGCCCAGGTCCCTACGCCATTAGTAATGAAAGTTCTTTTTCTACATCCTCTTCTGAATCGGCCTGTATTTCTGTCAGCTCCCTCTCAAAGTTCTGATACAACCCTTATTAAATGATCTTCTGGAAAATTTTACTTTCATATGATATCAAAAATATTGTTTGAAAATTTGAGCATTCTTTTGGATCTTTTTTTTTGTTTTGGAGGGAAGGGGAATTGGTCCAAATAAAGATGTCTGTCATTCAGTTGGTCAAGTTGCTGTCTTCCAAGTTTCCTAGAATAGACAAGTGAGGACTTCATCCTTATTTTGTCAACAACTTGTTGAAACACTACAACTGGGGCTTTGTGGTTAGTTAATGCCTTCTATGTGGCTTGGACTTCTTCCTTCAGTACCTTTGGTTCTTGATCTTATGCTACATCTTGAAATATTTGAATATCAGCTAGTTATTTTGGAGACAGTGACTGTGTATTCTTAACATAGAACAGGAGAGCAGAGTAAATCTCTGATTTTAGCATCAGTGAAAAAGAAGAGATAGGAAAATGCCTATGAGAAGATAAATATGCTTGGAGCTTGAATAGTGAGTGGCCCGCATGGATCCAAAATAGTTTCTATAACCTTTTATTTGTTGCAATTTTTTATTTCTTTTCAGCCTAGATACATGGTATATGTAGAATCATATGTAGACTCATGGACTGCAATCATGTTTGAAAGGTGTTTCTACCTCTTTGTCAATGAATTATGTAGTCATAAATAAATACTGTATCTATACAATAATAATTTACTATTTTCAGGAATGTATTTGTGTGCACAAAGTAGTCAATGAATGGCTTTGGAAATTGCATCATTAATTAATTCACTGATTCATATAACTGTTTCCACTACTGAACTTTAAATTTTACAAAGAAAGGAACTTCTTTAAGTCATCTCTTAGAATAAATCATAGTAGAGAAATAGACACATAAGCAGCAGAAAATAGCTCTTTGCTAAACTAAGCTAAAATGTTGAATGTAATAGAATATATACAAGCTTCATTAAAATCACGTGGATCCATTTTACCTATGATTTTGTGTGATTTCAGGTCTCAATAATACAATGAATTGGGTAGAATATGATCAAAGTTCCAGTCACTTCTGTCTTATTTAAATAAAGTAAAACGTCCTATGAGGAGGGTTGAGGCCTTGAAATGAATGAGGGGCACTTGGTTTATGGTGTATTTTCCCATTAAAAAAAAATCCCAGTAGGCCATCCCTACTGAATACCACAGTATTTCATCCCCATTCTGGGTATCTCTGGGATGGAAAATGCACATATCTGGATTGGTTTCCATTTCTATGCTGTGTGTCTGGTAGCTGTCCTTGGTAAGAGCTGCCTACTTTTTGCATTTCAGACTGAGATAAACTCCATCTGCCTTTGTTCTAATTCTTGGCCATTTTGTCACTGCTTGATCTGGGACTACCCACATTCACCATCCCCGTGATGGTTGGCATCTTCTGGTTCAAAGTCAAGGAACGATCCTTATGGGGCTATTTCATCCAGATGGGCTTCATCTACATATTTATTGCAGTGGAGTTTGTTGCGCTTCTGGTTATGGCCTGGATCACTGTGTGGCCATCTATAAACCTCTTCACTACACACTGGTGCTGAGAAGCAAGGTCTTCTTAATTATACTATTGCTCAACCTCTTGAAACCCTTACCCATTTAATCCCCTCTGTTCTGCTTATCACAAGACTGTCCTGTCCATTCTAAATCATCCTTCATATTAATCATGAGTACATGGTCATTGCTGTATCCTTTGCCAGTTTTAAAGTCAATATTATCAATGCCTTATGTGACATTTCTCTCACTTTTTAGTGTGAAAGCCATTATCATTTATCATTCAGATTCACCATGCTGACTTTTAATTCCCTTCCTATGTGTTCAGATCAGACCTCTCAGCATCTGTACCTCTTGCCATGTATGTATCATGTTAGCTTTCTACATATCTACATTTTTTTCATTCACAACCCATAGGTTTGGCCACAATGTGCATGCCAGTTTACATTCATAGCCATCATACCCATGCTTATGTACATGTGGTCATCCTATCTGTTCTCAATTATAGAATTTATGGTGTCAGAACTAAACCGATTGAGAATAGGTGCTAAAAATAAGCAGATTCTTAATCTTAATTCAGAAGGAATCACATTTAATTAACAGAGTGAAACCGATTCCATACATTCAAAAGGAGTGGAAGGAAGTGGTGTGAAACATTTGAAGACATGTAACACTGCCTTAGAGGAGCCCTGTCAACGGCAAATCTTTGGACGGAGCAGGCTCTATCTCAAGCCCAGAACTACAAAGTCAAGTCCATACCAAATATTTTAACAAACATTTCATAATTTATCATTGTTTGGAAAAAATATAAGTCCCTTGTATAGAAGAATAGTGACACATTTTTCTGCTTCTATTTTATCTAATCACCTCGCTTTCTACTGTCCCAATCAGTTTAAACCAAAACCAAAGGCAACACACTAAAATATCTAAAGCATTTTATGTGGTGAACTGTACTAGTGTTAATCCTTAAAATAATAAGCACTAGACTAATTACCCTGCATCTAGACGGCCTGATAAGAACAACTTTGAAACCCTGTGGGAAAAAGAACAGACAATAATTTCATGACCTAACTTGTTGGCTCCTAACCATCACGTCAGCTGCTTGAAGCTGCTCATTTCTCTGAGGGAGAATGACAGAGCTTTGTCTTCCCACAAACAGTTTCTGTGTTGAAAACCCACAGCGTCAATTCTACTCTGTCCTTATAGGGTCACCATGAGTCAACGTTGACTTGATGACAATGAACTTGACTTGTTTTTTTGGGATAGCCTTGTTAATGTGTAATGATATGCTGTGCAAAATGTATGAAAATCATCAAGAATGGTGTATTTTTTCCCATGAAGAGAATCATACGAAGTTGGAAGTCTTAGTAAATGTGTCATCTTTGCTACTTCAAATATATGCTTGTATATTTCATTGTTTACTTTATGTGCCTATTGTTACAGAGTTTACTTACTGTAGGGCCTCTGTAAACAACCCTTCTTTTTCTAAATGGCTTTGTCTCTGGGTGCATGTGGTTTTGCTTTGCCTTATTTTGTTATTGTTGTTGTTGTTTGTTTTTTCTGCCACTCCCTAAAGGAGTTTCACTGATACGAAATATTGGAATTATCAGACCTGTTCCAATTCCAACATTGCTTTTATTTGTGTTTAAGCACCCTAGAGTCACTTCCAATACTGCATACAATAGAACAAAACACGGACCAGTCCTGAGCCATGCTAATAATTATTGTTATGTTTGAGTCCATTGAGGGTAGTATCTTTTTCACTGACCTTTTACAAACCAGGAGCCCAGGTGGCATATTGGACTGCTAACCACAGGTCAGCAGTTCGAAACCACCAGCTGCACCCTGGGAGAAAGGTGAAGCTTACTACTCCCATGGTCTCAGAAACCCACAGAGGCATTTCTACCTTATCATGGATGAGAATTGACAGGATGGCATCGAGGGTTGTTGTTTTTTTTTAATTTTACCAAGCACAATGCCATTTTCAAGAAATTGGTCTTCTCTAATAACATGTCCAAACTATTGGAGACTAAACCTTGGTATTCTCAATACTAGGGAGCCTGCTGGTGGGCTTTTTGCAAGACAGCACTACTGAAGTGTTCCTGTTTGTTTGTCTTTGGGTATGTATTGATCTAGGAAGTATTTAACAGTGTTTTCTAGTTTTTTTGGAAATTGATATCATGTATACACATGACTAAAATGAATGAGGTACTTTTGAAATCCCGTGGTTAAAAGAAGAAACACTAAATGTGTGATATAAAGACATGTTTAAATATGTTTTGCTTGGAATAGGCTCTCCTGTATATGACCTGGAATCTTAATAGAAATACTTTTTTGATTACTCTCATCTTTCAGATATTTTGTTAAGGTATCAAAGTAATGTATGGAACAAGACAAAGATAGTATTGTTTCTTTTGGAACTAGCTTATACTGGAGACTCATTTTATTAAATAACCAAACCATTTTAATTCTCTAGAAATTCATATTATTGGGTTCATGCAATTAGGATGATCCGCTCAAGCATTAGGTTCTCTTAGAAATGGGTTCCCTGAAGTTACCTTCCAGGCAAAAATGACCTTGTAAGCATCTTAGCAGAGAACCTTTGGGGATTTCTAAAAGAATTATGGATTTGTAACCAGTTTACTGTAGGGGGAACCCGAGGTCTGATTGGACAATGCTGCACATGTTCTCAGTGATTCCGCTTCTTCAAGCACCTGAGACCATACTTTTTGGAAAAAGAGACCCTGAATTGAAATACCATTTATATGGACCCATTTTTTAAGTCTAAGACCGAACAAAGAAAAAACACGTCATCTGAATGAGGGAGACTCTCAGCATGAAGCCATAAAATAGTATCCATGAATTTCCTGCCACAAGGCCAAATTATAAAGCATGGAAAATAAAGGAATTTCATTAAAAAATCATAATCAACAGCCAGTCAATTCATCATAGTCTCAGAACCACAAAAGTATGATAGGGAATTTGACTGGGATACATACATTATCATAGGTTAGAAAAGTTTACGAAATTGATTTAGGGTCCTCCTGCTACCTGAGCAAGTTTCCAATTGCAGATTCTTTCACTGCCTAGGAAAAAAATTAACCCAATATGGAGTCAATATTACTCGGCAAACAAAAAGATTTATTAAACAGAGAAGTGCCTCCCAAGGGGAAACATGAAAAAGTTATATTGGATAGAGAAGCATCTTCAAATGGAATACATGGACTAGCCTAAGAACATGCAGATGACATCTCACAGAATAAAGGAAAAGGAGAGGTTTCCCAGGAAGTGTGGGCAGAAAGGAAGGAGTTCTGTGGTTCAATGGATTAGGCATTGGGCTGCTACATGTAAGATAAGAGCATTGAAACAACCATCCACTCCCAAGGGGGAAGATGAGACCTTCTATTCCTTCAGTTTTGCAGTCTCCAAAGCCCACAAAGGCCGTTCTACCCTGCCCTGTAAGGTTGTAATGAGTCAGAATTTACTCGATGAAATTGAGTTTGATTTGAGGCAGCAGGAATATTATGTTTATTCATGAAAGGTGGTGGAGAATCGTGAGAACTGAGTCCAGCAGCCTGGTTACCTTAATTGAGGGGGAGCACAATGGTTATTCAAAGTGGGAGACTTTGGCAAAGACTTCGGGGTGGGGTAGCTTCACTGATTAAGGGATGATGGGCATGCATGAGGCTGCGGGGTCCTCAGATTTGAATCTTCTGCCAAGGTTTTCTTTGCTCTTGGGTTCAACTTAAGGTGGCAAGTGTCTGGTCTACTTATGCTCCTGTGTCCAGTCTAATCTGGCCAAATGCTGAATGCTGTGAGTCAGGTAGTAGAACTAAAAAACACAGTGTTCTTTCATTGAAAAGGCTCATATATATTCTCTAACGCAATAAGTGCCTAGTCTTCAACTCTCTTTGCTTTTTCTAAGACAAACCTAGAATTTTCTTTCAAATAGTAGGAGGAAGGGACACATTCCAAGGCCATTGGTCAGATGTCAGACAACAAGTTTCCCTTGACAAATGTAGCTAACTGCAGGGGCTGATAAGCTAAAGTTCACAGATTAGAGAGTGGGCTTATGACTGCAGAAATGAATGGATCTGAAGTCAGCAGGTAAAATGACAGGCAACAAGCCTGGTCACTGGCTTACATCAAAGAGCAATCAAGCTTTTACCCAGCATCCACAAATATTGGAGATAGCCCAGACGCCAAAGGAAATCTTCTTTCAATTCATTGGCTGCTAATAGTAGAACTCATGATGGAGTTGATTACATTTTATTAGATCTCATCATATGGGGCTTGCTGAGAATCCTGACCCAGTCAACTTGACATAAAACTATCAAAACTTCTGTTTCAGTTGATTGATTCCCTGGCAAAATAGTTGATTAGATCCATCAGTCACAGACTTAATTAATTTAAGAAAAGATTGTGCAGGCACAAGTTTGGTGAAAAATCTAGGATATATGTCATTTGTACAACGGAATTTTCCCACTTATTACTTTTTTTTTGCTTTGCACCATTCATTGACTCCATATCTTTGCTTTAGGATTTCTCTGTAAGTGGCCAGGGAAATGCATCCGTTTAAGGCCTTTCCAAGAAATCTCTTCAGCCAGATATTCAAGTTCATCACTTATATATTTTACTTTCCACCAAACATTTCTAAACAATTGCAACAAGATACTTGCCAGTGCATAAAAGCATTGCCCTTCTTTCATTGTTCAATCACAGGTTCATCACTATCTTGTAAAGCCTTACCAGAAGCCCTTTTAATGTTCATATTATGGCACATAGTCTCTAGGATAAAACTTTTTCTTTAATGTGCTTCATTTCTTTCAAGACCACACCAACATTTTCTTTGATGTCCATAATTCTACCAACAGTTTCCTCAAAGCAATCTAGGCATTTACTATTAGGCAATATGGTAGGCTAAATTTTCTAGAGAAGAAGAACTAGTGATATACGTGTCCCAAAACTCACTGCCATCGAGTCATTTCTGACTTATATTGACCCAATAGGACAGGGTAGAACTGCCCCTGTAGGTTTCTGAGACTGTAACTCGTTACAGGAGTAGAAAGTCACATCTTTCTCTCACTGGACTGATGGTGGTTTCCAATTGCTGGCCTAGCTGTTAGCACAGCACATAAACAATTATGCCACCAGGGCTACTCCTGCTAAATTAATAGATAGATAGATAGATAGATAGATAGATAGATAGATAGATAGATAGATAGATGATAGATAGATAGATACATACATTTATATTAAGGAAATGGCTCAAATAGTTATAGAAGCAAGTAAGGCCAGCCTGGAATCATGCCTGTGAAGTAGACATTAAGTTGGAGGCTTCTCCTGACTTGTTGAGCTTCAAGGTCTAATGAACCAGGATCTTCAGGAAAACCAGAGGTTGCAGAGGCAAATAAATCCAAGGTCAGCAGGCTTAAGGCTATGGAAGCAAATGAATCCAGAATCAGTGGGTCAGAAGGCAGGATGCTGTAATGTCCTGAATCAGTAGGCAATATGGCCCAAATCCCCAAATTGGAATTGGACAAACCAGATGCAAGATGGAGACCCAACAAACCCAAGCAATCTTTCCACAGTGACTATTTATGTCAGAAGTACGACAACCCTCCAAGGAAACTTTCTTTCAATTCCATAAGGTGTGTGACCTGAGCAAGGGGTGCATTCCATCCTGAGCTTCTTACAACTGCCTGGCTTATCACAACATCTCAATGTGGCATTCGTTATATTAAGTTAGGCCATCAGATGGGGGATTATGAGACCCCAACTGCCAAGCTACTGAGAATCCTGACACAGCCAAGCCCACCTACTATAGGCATCTTAAATTTCTCATTTTCATTCTTTACCGAATTCCAAAATTTTGTTTTTCAAACACTTCATGGGAAATTGTATTTTGACTATGATTCAAGATGGGAATTATGGCTACTTTACTGTAAGCCATATGTTTGTTTCTCTGAGTTGGACCACTAGAGATTGATCTGGTCCCTCTTTGTAGGGTCCTGGTAGATGATATTCATGGAATCTAGCAAGGGATGGTGGCTCTTGTGTGCTTTTGAGCATCAAAGTCAGGTAATGCCACACCTGCCCTGTCTTGCAATTGTACCTAATATGTCACCCGGAGCACCAAAAGGAGAAGCTTTCTGTTATCTCTGTAATACGAGGACAACTGTCAATGTCGCTGGCACTGAAGATAATATCTGGCAGCGCCTTATTTCCATGCTGTGTTCTTGTCATACATACTATTTTATCATTTGTTATACATACAGCATTGGTTAATAATCAACTGTGTGTCACCTCCAAATTCACTGTCTGTGGCTTCTTTGTGAAACATACACAGTGCTAAACATGGCAGTAGAGGAAAACAGAAAGCAAACATAAATTCTCCCAATCTCCATATACTTATTGTACAGACTCCCAACTATTGAATGTTTTATTTTTGTTCCCAAGTCTCCAATATAAATCTCCTGCCATGCCTGAAGCTTAGCCAGTGCTATACGTCTGCAGTTGACAGGAAAAAACATCAGCCAGAAGCCAGCAACTTTCCCCAGAAAGCATCCTTTTAAGTTGTTTGGAAGGGAGTGAGTGACTCCAGTGACACATTTCCCCGATGAAGGTGTGTTGTGACACACTACAGCGAGGGTTTCTGATGTGTCCAGGAAATGGATTTCCAAAACATTCCACTGGAGTAACATCATAACGATTTCTCTGTCTTTCGTGATTCCACTCTGAATGGAGAAATTTCTTCCATAACATTTCTCTCTCAGTTTTGCATTCAGTGACCAGTCCTTAAATCTGTAATTCTTACATTTATGAAGCTCCTTTTCCATCTTAGTAGTTTATTAATAATTCTAATTTTAGTGATTAGTTATTAATATTAAACTTTTTAATGCTCAGATTGCTGGGCGTTTTTTCTCTCTTGATTAAAAGCAGACTAGTATACAAATCGTTTTATAGCAAAAGGGGTTAGATGATAGTGAAATGGAGTTTTAATAGATATTATGGATTCTTTATGTAATCATTTTAAACTACCAAAAACTGGCTCACTGTCATCATGCTAATGGTAACTCAGAGAACCCATAAACGACAGGTCTCTCTGAAACTGTGTAGACAGCCCCATATGTCTCCCCCAGAGCAGCTGGTGGTTTCAAACAGCAGACTATACATTGAGCAGCCCGATAAATAATCACTTTGTCAGCAGGGCATACCAACTCATAAATTGAGATCAGGTTTCTACTTATAAAGGAAACCCTTCCAACTGTTAAATTACTTTGTTTTAAATATCATATCAATCCGTCTTTAACAGAGATGATTAGGAGTAGCATAGTGTGATACATTTATTTTTTATTTTGCTACTGACTTGATTTCTGAGGTGTTTGTAATATAACGATCGGTATAATTTGTGTTTCTTATCATTACCATCAACTCGTACTTCTCACAGTATTGTATTGCTTAATTAAGATTTATAAAACATAAATACCCACTGATCACTAATTATAACTGGGCCACTTTTCAGCATTTAAGTCGGTGTTTTGTTTAGAAACTCACGGATAATTTTTATCCTTGAGGACAAAGAGTTGGACAATTAAATTCTTTGTGGAATCTAATAACATCTTCTGCTAAGTTTTTTCAAACCTAACAATCACTAATTACAATAACAATATTCCTTTTGGTACTCATACAGGCTATTATATATTATGTTACTTGATATTATTTTTTTAAACATTTTATTAGGGGATCATACAACTCTTATCACAATCCATATACATACATCAGTTATGTAAAGCACATTTGTACATTCATTGCCCTCATCATCCTCAAAACATCTGCTCTCCACTTAAGCCACTGGCATCAACTCCTCATTTTTCACCCTCCCTTCCCGCTCGCCCCTCCCTCATGAACCCTTGATAATTTATAAATTATTATTTTGTCATATCTTGCACTGTCTGAAATCTCCCTTCACTCACTTTTCTATTGTCTGTCCCAGGGAGGAGGTTATATGTACATCTTTGTAATCAGGTCCCCCTTTCCACCCCACCCTCCCTCCACCCACCCAGTATTGCCACTCTCATCGGAAGGGATCATCTGTCCTGGATTCCCTGTGTTTCCAATTCCTATCTATACCAGCGTGCATCCTCTGGTCTAGCCAGATTTGTAAGGTGGAATTGGATCATGATACTGAGGTGGAGTGGAGCCTTAAAGAACTAGAAGAAAGTTAGATGTTTCATCATTGCTACACTGCACCCTGACTGGCTCATCACCTCCCCGTGTCCCTTCCATAAGGGGATGTACAGTTGCCTACAGATGGGCTTTGGGTCTCCTCCCCGCCCTCCCCCTCATTCACAATGATATGATTTTTTTGTTCTGATGATGCCTGATCCCTGATCCCTTCGACACCTCGTGACCACACAAGCTGGTATGCTTCTTCCATGTGGACTTTGTTGCTTCTGAGCTAGATGGCTGCTTGTTTACCTTCAAGCCTTTAAGACGCCAGATGCTATATCTTTTGATAGCTGGGCACCATCAGCTTTCTTCACCACAGTTGCTTATGCACCTGCTTTGTCTTCAATGATTGTGTCAGGAAGATGAGCACCATGGAATGCAAGTTGAATAGAGCCAACTATTCTTGCATTGAGGGAGTACTTGAGTGGATACCCAATATCCATCTGCTACCTTAATAAAAATCCTACAAATATATGCACATAGATCTATTTCCACATCCTAGTTACTTTATATTCTTGATGAACATTCTGAAACAAAAAACATAGAATAATGGTGCCTAGGTCATAAACTTTGGTGCAGTGGTAAAACAATGAGCATCTTTAGGAGTAGAGAAGCCAGATTCGCCCAGTCTTTTGAAGGTAAAGAATTATGCTAACTCTGAGGTGTTCAGGTGAACCAAGATAAAATTTATACAGCGAGACTATGAGGGTTCAATCATGGTTAGATAAAAGTCCTGGAGCCAATTTTACATTAAATGCATAGGGACATGATTAAATTAAGCTGTGATAAAATTGATAAAATTTAGGGTGTGCCTAGATTTTAGGCACATAGATGCACAGGAAAAGCAGATTATAAAGATAGGGTGAATGTAAAATGTCTCCTAAGGGAAACGCTTCATGTCACCAGCGTTCTGATCCACTTAAACCATTTGTTCTTCAAGTAAACAAAGTCACAATTCACAGAAATCTTTGGAATTGCAACGTGTTCTATAATACTTAATAAAAATGTGGATACCCACTACCACAAAATATGCAATTTTAATAAATATTCCTAGCTGTAAAAGCAAGACATCATGTTCTAACAAAGATAAGAAATTGACATGATAATAAACGTTCAATAGAAAATATTGATAAACTTGGAACAATTTACAGAAAATAATAAAAAGAAGAAAAGGTATGGAGAGGAATCAGGATCGATTAATTCTTCAGAAAAGGGAGACCAAGAAGAACTGCATTGCTCCTCTTCTCCAGCCACCAGCTCTTCCTCAGGGTGAGTCCAATGATAAGTGTGGGAAATGGAGTTCATCTCTAACCGCACTTTGCCTTTATTACTGAGAACAGAAAGTTAGCATGAAGGGTTGAAAAGTGGTGAAAGCCATCAAGGTCAAAGTTCTGTAGAGATGAAAACCACAGAGAAGTCAGCTCCAAAATCTTTGTAACTTTTCTCTCCAAGTATTTGCCTGACTTTTAAACAGTGCAAGTTCAGGGAAATACCAAAGAAATCCAATGGAAAATAGGAGCTGAGAGGTTTTTGATATGAGCAACATGATTCTCTGATTCTCTTCCTTCCCATTAAAGAAGATTTAACCCTCTTAGGAAAAAGATATCTAAATAATAACCTATAATTTTATACTATATTTTAAGCATGTAATCAAAATGATAAAACCTAAAAGAAGAAAGTAAAGGAAACTAATAGGCTACAGAAACATGGTTAGAGATGAATCATGTTAAATTAAAATACTGTGTTAAAAAATAGTCGAGATTAAAATATTCCTAAAAAGAAAGAGAATTTCAGTCAATATTGGAATGCATAAAATATTGAGAGCAGACAAAGAAACATACTACATATACTTGAGGGAGCAGTGTCAACAATAGTAATTAGCTTTTCCACAATAAAAAAAGAAAGTACTTGAGGCAATGAAATGGTAAACATAAAAAGGGAGGGGTAGGGTGCTAAGATTTTATGATATGAAATATCTTTTCTAAGTGAACACAAAATTAAGGCAGACTTTAACACTTATCTAAGCATATTTACCGGTATATATTTTATTTAGCTCTTTTGCCTCAGTGCACCAGTTAAGATCTCAAATGAAAAGTCTCATGGCTGTGATGCAAATAGAATCCTCTAATGGCTTTATCTATTATGGAAACACATTATTCATTATTTCACCATATAAGGTGTTAGTCTGCGCTGACTAGAGATATAAATCCAGAGTATAAGAAATAGATTTATTATATAGAGAGCAATTGAATATTGAGAAAACATCCCAGCCTAGTCCAGATCAAATCCATAAGTCTGTTAGCCCATACATCTGATACCATTCTATACATTCCTCTTCAGACTCATGCATCACATGCAATGATGCCAAATGCAGGATGATCACAGGTCAGTGGGTGAAAAGTCTTGTGGATCCAGTGGCGGTGGAAGCATGTCAGCACTGGCAGGAGTCTCCAAGTCACTTCTTCAGCTCCAGGGCCCTAGTGTTGTTCCATGTGTCTTCTCAACAGGAATGTATGGCAGAGAGCGAGTGTGTGTCCTGCCTCCAAGGAGGTATTTATCTCCTTAGTGCCTCCAAATGATGTTATCAAGCTGTGACCTGATTGACAGGCTAAACTCTACCCCTGCGCTTTTTGAGTCTCAAATTGACAACAGATTATGTAACTACCTCAATAGTGCTTTAGTAGAGTCTCCCTTGAATTTCATTAAAACTGTCATGGATCTTATAATTATCTTCAGAACAAGTTTGAAATAAAATGTATGATTTTTCTACTTTACTTGTTTAATATAACTGTATTATATTATTGTTAGATGTCCTCTAGTTAGTTGTACACAGAGACCTACGCACAATAGAATAAAATACTGCTCAGTCATGTGCCATTCTCACATTTATTGTTAATGTTTCACATATACATAGGTATTTGCTAAGATGATTTTTCATTAGGGTGTGAACTATACTTGATTATTAGTTATTGTAGTTTTATTTATGTATGTGCCATATTTGATAGTGTTATTTATATGTCTGTGTCTATTTTCATGGTATCTGATTTTTAAATGTATGGGTTTTATAATGTCTTTATCAGCTTTTGGAATTGGAGTTACATTGACTCATAAGTTGAACTTGGAACGACTTTGTCCTCTGTGCTTTCCTAAAACAGTTTTGAGACTGGTTTCATTTGCTTTTTTTTAGATGCATGATAAAACACACAAAAAAGCTGTTTCATTATGAGTTTTGTTTTTATTTTTACTTATTTATTTTAGGGTGTCTCTTCTATTATTTGTTTCACTCAAGAATTTTAAAAAATTAACATCATTTAAATAACTAAGAATTTTTAATATTCTATTATAGTTTTAATATTTAGAGTAATCAGTGATACCCCTTCTTCCTTTCCTTACATAAGCAATGTGAGGTTTCATATTTATTTATTAATAATTTTTACTTGTTCTTAGCTTAGTAGATTATTTGAGACCTTCCATTTTTTATATTTTATTACATTCTAATTCCATAATATTTGCATTGCTCTTCTTATTTTTGTGTACTTTTCTTCTTTTTCTTATTTCTCATGGTGAACATTAAGAACATTAATTTGTTTTATGTAGATGAGAAGTGTCTAATGAACTACATAATAAACATTTATTAAGAATGTGAAAAATAGAACTCATATCAACCATAAGATAATTCTTAAAACATTTCAAAGATCATGCCCCCCCATAACAATCTAATTGGTCTGTAATTCAATTATGAAAACTTATATGAAAATCTCCAAGAATTTGGATATTAGTCAATTCACATCTCAAAATCATGAGTCAAGGAAGAATTACAATAGAAATTAAATATATTGTGAAGTAAATAGGAATAAAATACTTATTGCAACAAAACTACTTAATTACATATTTCTAGAGGAAAGCATTTCAAATAATAACCCAAGTATCATATTAAGGAATTATAAACAACTTGCAAAATTTTAATAAAGGGGTTAATAAGGATTAAAAAAGTTCAAAGACACATGGAATTAAAAATAGTTAAATTTTTCCTATGAACTTTTGAAACCCCCTCACTTAGTTAACTTAAAATGTATCTCAGTTAAAATAGTATCTTTCCTAATTTAAATAATTTTTTCATCTTAATTACAGTTGTGAAATAAAGGCCTTTCTGATTCAGATTAGTGATGGAGCAGCCCTAGTAATAATCACAAGACCCAACCAAACTTTATCTTTTGAAAGTAAATGCAAACTTCCCACAGAAATAAACATTTGACAGATTATTGGGACTTACTACTCAGAAGAAAAATCTGTGCCACCCGCTGGCAGATAACTTTATTTTTTATTCCATAAACAATAGGGTTGAGTGCAGGTGGCACAAGAAGGTAGATGGTAGACAAAAGAATGTGGGTAGAGGGGACAACATGTCCAAAGCGGTGACTGAAGAATGAGAAGAAAGCAAGGATATAAAACTCAAGAAAGACAAAAATATGAGGCACACACGTGTTAAAAGCTTTGAGTCGAGCCTCCTTTTGGTTCAGAAGAAAAACAGCGTGGAAAATCAGGATATAGGATACGATAATAAAAACCATGTCAAAGCCCAGAATTGTAAAACCAACGAACAAACCACATATTTTGTTGATTCGAATATCTTCTGCAGCCAGCTTGACCACAGCCATGTGCTCACAGTAAGAATGGGCTATAACAGTGGAATGGAAAAGATGCAGTCTTTTGATGAGCATGGGTAACAGGCCAACCAGTACTGTTGCCCTGATCACCACCACCACCATCATCCACGTGAGGACAGAAGGAGTAAGAATAGACGTGTGTCTCAATGGATCACAGATGGCAACATAGCGGTCCAAGGCCATGGCCAACAAGATGCCAGATTCTATGCACTGCAAGGTATGGATGAAGAAGAGTTGGGCTAAGCAGACATTAAATACCATGGAACAAGAGTCAAACCAGAAGATGGCCAACATCTTGGGAGCAATGGCTAAACAGAGCCCTACATCAGTGGCAGCCAGTACTGCCAGGAAGATGTACATGGGCTGATGCAGGCTGCGTTCTGCAGGAATGATGACCAGTAAAATTATGTTTCCCAGGAGAGCAAGCAGGCACACTGCAAAGAAGGGAAACCCAATCCAAAACTGCACGTGTTCTAGTCCAGGGATGCCAATCAGAGTCACTGTTCTAGGGTCCAGATAAGAGATGTTGGAAGATGCCATGGAAATCAGTGAGATTTCTTCTTACTACTAATTCTGATACCTGCGAGAAATCTTGACTGGGAGGTAGAAAGTCCATAACACCCACGATCATTCAGGTCTAGTAAGCATTGTGAGATTGTTCCTTTGGACAGGCAATCTGGATTGTCTATGCTGTATGTCCGCCTAGAAACAAATACTTCAGCAACATTGTTGGGAATGACATATATGGAAGTGAAAAACAGAAAAAAAACCTCAAGATTTCTTACTTAGCTTTTGTGGAAATGGGAACCAGGATTCTAAGTGTACTGTCTTTTGTGTTTTCCGTAAGTTCTATGTTGAGGTGCCTGAAAAACCACGGCTAGCCTTTTCTTCTTCTTTATTTACCTCTAGATCCCAGCCCAATTTCAGAGCATTTAGAAATTATCCTGGGGCCTTTCAGGTCCCAGAATGGATTCTGTTTCTGTAGACTTGCGTGCAAAATCTGTGCATAGTCCTATGAGAGCTCTTGCTATCCAAGAGACTTCCTCAGGGCCCAAGGAACAGCTTATTTATTCCTGAGAGTTGGAATCAATTATTAAATCAGGCTTAGAAGAGGACAGTTTAAATTCTTGCATTCACTCATCCTTTCTTCAAAATAAGCAAGCCTCTGCTTGGGAGAGCCCTAAACAGTGCCCTGGGTGAGGATGTGAAGAGGCTGTTCTGCTTTCAGAGGCAGCCAGAGGTGGTTGCTTCATTTAACAAATTAGAGACATTTATGGATTGTTTGTTTGTAACATTTCATTGAAATTTGAGGGCAAGGTTACATAGAAAATCAGTTTCCCATTTAACAATTCAAACACTTTGAGGACACTAATTGCAATCTTCGCAATGTAACTACTACTTCCCCTGCCTACCTATGTTTACTATTGACATTTTCTTTAGTCTCTGCCTTCCTGCCTCTGACCTGTATCGCTGAGCACATGCAGATTTTCTTATCTCACATAGTAATTGTTCTATGGAGTCCACACCTATCTGGTGTTATTGCTAACCTTATGGGCCTCTTTTTAATTTGAAAGTTGAGCCATTGGGATGAGATATGTCACAGCTTTGAAAAGTATTTGAGCGTCATAATTTGGGGTGTTCTACCAGTTTCCAAAAATATCAAGGTCGGCCAAAAGAACAAACAACTCTGTTATGGAACAAGTAAGGCCAGAATGCTCTTTAGTGGCACAGATAAGAATATATGCACATATTAAGCTATGAACTATATTTTAAATATTCTTCGTTATTTAGCATGTAATTGTATCATGGCAAAGTAACTTGATTCAACACTTATATTATGAGTAAATTTCTCTTGACTCACAAGGGAAGTTCTTTCTTATCCTGTAGAGTCCCTATGAGTTGGCATTGACTCTGGCAGCAAGCTTGGTTTTTTGATTTGGAATACATCAGAAATATCATTTTGATGCTATCTCTTTGAGAGAAAGTAGCTTGAGATAGATAATCCTTTTAGCTCTCACTCATTCATGATTCAATTCCCAAACCACTTAAAACAACAATAACAACAACAGAACTATCGATGGGTCGTTGCTTGTTGACTAGGATTTCAGAGTGTGAATTGTATTGTTGTAAGCCATGTTTGATTTCCCTGAGTTGACTCATTAGGAATTGATCTTGTTCCTCTTTGTGGGGTCCTGACAGATTTTACTTATGAAGTTTAGCAAGGGGTATTGGCTCTTGTGTACTATTGATCATCCCACATCTATCATACTGCATTGGTTAATAATCAATTATGACTCACCTCCAAATTCACACTTTGTGTCTTCTTTGTGAAACGACAACTTTAAGCATTTTTTTAAATTCCCATTCACACAATACTAATTGGGCAGTAGAGAATGGAAGGGAACCAATGTAGGAGGAAAATTCTCTTCCAAGACGCTATGTATTTACTCATTACACAGACTCCATCCCATTGGATGTCCTTGTCCAAGCTCTGATACTAGTCTGCTGCCGTGCCTGAAGGTTAGCCAATGTTCTACCTGTGCAGTACACAGGAAAAACACCCTCCTGCCCCAACACCTCCCACCTCCAGCCCAGGCAGCAGCCAGCAATTTCTCCCAGAAAAGTTCTTCTAACTAGGTTTGAGGGACCTGACTCCAGTGAGACATTTCCGCATGAAAAGTGTCCCGTGGCATGCTACAGGGAGGGTTTCTGATGAGTGTCAGGGAGCGGATTTCCAGCAAGTTCCTCCAGAGTAGCATCAAAGTCACTTCTCCTTCTTTCCTGATCCCAGTCTGAACTGAGAGATTTGTTCCTTGGATGCTCGATGTCAGTTTTGGATGCAGTACTATTCCTTACATCTATAATTTCTATATTTTATAGTTATCTTTATCATTACCAGCCAAGCCTTCATTGTTTAATAATTATATTTTAGTTTCTAATTCTTAATATCAAACTTTTTTCTGTTCAGATGACTGTGTAGCTTTTCACTGTCCTGATTAAAAAGATAGACACGTATTGTTTTGTAGTAAGACAAGGTAGAGATCTGAGAATGCAGCTTTAATAGTATGAAGGGTAATTTACATAGTATGGTTGAACTTTACCAGCTAATAAATTAAGATCAGGTTTCTACTAATGAAGAAAACCTTTCAAACTTGTAAGCTACTTTTTTTTAAACTACTATACTACTAATCTGTGTTTAGCAGTGTTAATTAGGATTAATATAGTGTGATTTATCTATTTTTTAACTGTTTTACCAAATTGATGTTTCATTGTTTGTAACATAAAGTTCAGTATAATTTGTACTTCTTATCAGTTCCATTTACTCATGGCTCTCACAGTATTTCATTGCTTAGCTTAAAACTTTAAAATACTATAACTAACCATTATAACTAATTAGAAGGGCCAATTTTCAACACTTAAGCACATGTTTTGCTTAATAATGCACTGACAATTTTAATCCTTTAGGGCAAAAATTTGGAACCCAATAATATCATCTGCAAGAATTTTTGGTTTTGAATCTAACTATAATCGGTGTAATATTACTTACTCATAGGGTAATATTTGTTACACCATTGGACATTCTTGATGAACATTCTGAAAGAAAAATTCACAAAATGATGGCCTATAGATATGAATGATGGAGTACAATGATTAACCATGGAGGTTCCCTAAAAGTAGAGAAACCACATTCAATCTGTCTTCTGTAGGTAAAGATCTAAATCGCCCACGTGCAGGTGAACAACAATACAACTAATTCTGAGGTCAGCAGTCACTGCAACGGACAAGGACATGGCTTTCTACTCCCTAAAGACTTTGTTTCAGAACCCAAAGGGGCAATTCTACCCTGTCCTAACTGGAACCATGCATCAGAAATTATTCAATGGCACCGAGTGAGTGGTCAAATTGATAAAATTCAGGGTGTACCCTATCCACAGACTATTTCTTCTTCAAATGCTCAGGAAGAGCAGATTATTCAAATGGGGAAATGCAAACTGTCTGCTGAAGGGAATACTTCAAGTCACCAGTATCTGAATCCACTGCAGCCCTTTGTCCTGCAGATAAATAAAATTATAATTTACAGAGATCTTTGGAATCTAAATGTGTCCTATGATACTTTATAATAAAATTTGATACACAGTACTAAAAGGTTTATGTTTTTTTCCATTTTGAAAATGTTCCTGGCTACAAAAGTAAGACAAGACGAGGAGTTGAGATTTATTCTAAATGTCTTGCTGAAAACAATAAGTTTGGGGTAATCTACAAAGATGACATGGATGCCCATGACAGGAGGAGGAATAGGGAGAAGAAGAAGGAAAAAATGAGAGGAGGAAGGGGAGGGAACAGAGGTGGTTTGAGTGGTAGTGGTAGTGGTAGTGGAAAGGAATCAAGATAGACTAATTCTTCAAAAAAGGGGAAAGATTAAAGAGAACTCTGTATTCCCATCCCCAGCATTTCTTTCAGGATGAATTCTCTTATAAGTGTGGGAAATAAAATCAATCAATAAGAGTACTCTTCCATGACTATAGAGAAGAAAAGGTCAGAGTGAAGGGTTGCGAAGTAGTGAAAACAGTCTTGGGCAAATTTCTGCAGAGAAGAATAACACAGAGAAGTGAGTTCCAAAACCTTTTACTTTTCTCATCAAGTATTTACTGTCTTAAAGAAAGTGCAGGGCAATACCCAAGAAATCCCGTGGAAAACAGGTGTGGAGAGTCTTGATATGAGCAACATGACCTCTGATTCTTCCCACCAAAGAAAGGGTAGCCCTCTTAGGCAAAAGATAGCATCAAAAGCAACTATAATTTAAAATAATCTTTTAAATATCTAATCAACATTTTGAAACTATTAATAAAAGACAATAAAGGAAAGAAAACGAATAGACGACAGAAAGATACTTACAGTTGTATCGTAATGTGAAACATGCTGCGGATGTTTGTTGTGTTTTTAGGTGCCATTGGGTCATTGTTGCTGTTAAGTCACTTTGACTCATAGCGACCCCACGTAGAACAGAATGCAGTCTCCTCACACCATCCTAACAATTGTTCTTGTATTGAGCCTATTGCTGCAGTCATTGTAGCAACCTATCTTGTTGAGGGTCTTCTTCTATGTCACCAAGCATGATATTATTTTCCTGGGACTGATATCTCCTAATAACATGTCCAAAGTACATGAGAAGAAGTGTTGCTTCTTGCTTCGAAGGAGCATTTTGGTTGTACTTCTATGCAAGACATATGTGTTAATTATTTTGGAAGTCCAGTGTATTTTCAGCATTTTTTGTCAGCATCATGATTCAAATCCATCAATTCTACACTGCTTTTCTTTATTCAATGTTCAAATTTCACATGCACATGAGATCAATAGAAAATGTCAAGGCTTTCATCAGCAACTCATCAGTCCTCAAATAACACTCTTAATGTTCAACAATTTAAATAGTTTTTGAGAAACAAAGAAATATACATTGGTAGTTAGCTTTCCAACCAAAAAAAATTTCTGAGACAATGGAATGGCAAATGTAAAAAGAGAGTGAAAGGGTGCTAAAGTATTACATTTATGAAATCTCTTTTTAAAATTAACATAAAATAAAGGCAATTTTGACACTCATCTGAGCTTCTCTATCCACTTTAGGTCAATTATTTTACCTCACTGTACTAGCTAGGATCTCAAATGCAACATAGGATAGGAATGGTGCACACAGACATCCTTGGATTTTTTTAGAACGGAGAGAAAATATTTTTAATTTCATTATTAATTCAAGTCAGCCACAGATTTATAGTAGATTCTAACTTGAATTTCTTTGACCCTGTCATGTATCTTTTAATTATTTTCAGAATGATTTTGAAATAAATTCTATGATTTCTCAAGTCGATTTATTTAATATAACTTGGTTGTTCTCATTAGCTGCCTTCTAGTAGGTTCTAATACACAACCTCTGCACAATAGAGCAAAGCACTGACAGTTCTTGTGTCATCCTCACATTTGTTGTTAATGTTTGAAACATAGATATGGAATTTCTGAAACTATATCACAATGAGTGAAAACTGTTTTCAATTATCAGCTATTAAAATTTAAGTATTTTTATGTAAGTTGCCATCTTGTTGGTGGTGTTGCTATATCTGTGTCATTTTTCAAGCCTGATGTGGTTTTATAATGTCCTTATCAGCTTTTGAAGTCAGAGTTACACTGATCTTCAAAGCTGAACTTGAAACTGTGTTTCCCTCTGTGGTTTCCTAAAATTCATTTTGAGGTGCTTTTATTTTTGTTTACATATATGCTAAAACTCATTAGTAAGATCTCTGTCATGGTGAGTTTTGTTTGTGTTGATATCTATTTTTTAAGGGGAACTGTTTTATCATTTGTGGCTCTCAAGAAATTATTTCTTTTAATATTCCATTATTATCATAATGTTTATATTTTCCATGATGTCTCACATTCATTTAGTTATATAGGTAATTTGTAATTATTAACATTTTGTTTTATCCTTAACTTAGCAGATATTTTGAAATTATCACTTATTTTATATTTTATAAAACTCTAATCTTATATTATTTGAAGTGCTTTACTAAATTTTGGTCAATTTTCTCCCTTTTTTCTCATTTCACAATGTAAAGTCTTATTCAAATAAGAAGCATTGCAGCTAACGAATATAAAATACACATTTATTAAGTATATTCATATAAATATGCATATAAGAATAGAAAATACACATTTATTAAGAATATGCAAAATACATATCTGTATTATGATTTAAAAATGACTTCAAACAGCATTTTCTCCTAATAGCAATGGAATTAACATGGAATTCAATTATACACGTTTATATAAAAATCTTTTACAATTTAGACATTGCACTTAAGAACAAATGCACAGATCAAAACTCCTTTAATTAAGAAAAAAATTGCAATGCATATTGTGAACAAAATAGGAGTGAAATATTAAATGCAAGACAGGGGAAATATAAAGAAAAATCCATGATGTAAATTCATATATTTCTAAAGAAGAAAGCACAAAATAATGACAGAAGTAACTTGTTAAGAATTTTTCAAAGATGCATTTTTAAAAGAAAATGGTTAATTAGGACAAAAATTAATAGAAAAATAGATTTAAAGTATATTAGAAGTTTTTTATGGACATTTTGAAACTCACTCAAAGAGCTTCAGTTTTATCTTAAATATACTAGTAAGCACAGTCTAAGCAGGCTACACCTTTAGGAAGCAAATATAACCTTTCTATAAACATAAAATTTGACAGATTATTGGGACTTACTACTCAGAAGAAAAATCTGTGCCACCCGCTGGCAGATAACTTTATTTTTTATTCCATAAACAATAGGGTTG
>NW_022103939.1:2728217-2767842 GCF_000313985.2 Echinops telfairi
AGCAGGCACACTGCAAAGAAGGGAAACCCAATCCAAAACTGCACGTGTTCTAGTCCAGGGATGCCAATCAGAGTCACTGTTCTAGGGTCCAGATATGAGATGTTGAAGGATGTCATGGAAGTTAGTGACCCTTCCTCTTGCCAGGGATTCTGATGCCCGTACCAGGACTTGAATGGGAAGTAGAAATTCGTAACACTCACCATCATTCAGATCTATTAAATATTGAACAAACTTTGCTTCTGATGGTCGTTTGGACAGGCGATCCTGAATAAATTACATGGCAGGATAGAAACAAACAGATTTGTGAAATCATCATTAGTGTCATTTATTGTAGCCAGAAACAGAAAAAAGTTTCAAAATTGCTTACTTAACTCTGGTGGAAATGGGAACCATGGCTCTGAGAGTACTGTCTTTTGTGTTGTCCATTAGCTGTGGGCTGAGGTACCTGGAAAGGTGCCATTAGGCTTTTCTTATTTATCTCTAGATGGGAGCCCAATTTCCTTACATATGTGAATTATCCTGGGGATTTTAAGGTCCCAGAAGAGAGTCTTTATCCATAACCTTGTGTGCATTAGTTCAGAGTCCTAGGAGAGATTCCACTACCAGACACACTGCACTAGGGACCAAGGAGCAGGTCATTCCTCCCTGAGATTTGGACTTGCTTAAGGAGAATTTGACTCTCTAATCTTCACTCATTCTTTAATCAGAATATGCAAGAGTCTGTTTGTGAGAGCACTAAAAGTTGTCCTTGGGGAAGATTTGAAGAATCTATTCTGCTTTTAGAGACAGCCAGGGGTGGGTGCTTATTAAACAAACACATTATTTGTTAAAGTTTCATTGTCATTATGGGAAGTTTACATAGCAAATCAGTTTTTCAATCAACAAGTAAAATAATGTTTTAGACATTGACTGCAGTACTCACAATGTAATAGCATTCTTCCTACTACATTCCTACTTTTGCCATTTCAATTTTCCTTCACATTTTATACCTTCCTGCCTTATAACCTCTAGTCATAGGCAAATTCTTCTCTTTTGATTTCATATAGAGGTACAAGGAGTGTGTACCTCTCTAGTGGTATTTTTATAATTACAGGCCTATTAGGGGTGTGTTCAGTTTCAGCCCTAAGGATTGCCTGAGAATTACAATGTTGGGTTTTCCACCAGTTCCTATCAGACCAATAAGGATGTTATTTTTTATTATTTTAAATTTTTTCCCACACTTTTCTCCCATTCACTGCAGATCTCCAAAATGGCCATTACAGAGAGATGACAGTGAGATCCAGGCATCATCTAGTTCATCAGGTCTCCAGGTCATTGTGACTTGCATTAGTTTAGTCCATTATTTCTTTGTAATAGTGATTCCATGTATCCCTTATTATCTTAATTCTTTTTTGCTCTGGATGGGGTGAAACCAGTAATGTCACTTTAGAGTGCAAAGTCCATTAAGTTGAGGAACAATACGTTGAGTTGATATTGTCAAGGATTTTGTCTTACTTGGGTCAAAAGATCCAAGAGATCAAAAGACATGTCACGTTAGGTAAGTCTGCTGCACAAGACCTCTTTAAAGCATTGAAAAGCAAAGATGTTGCTTATGGACTATAGTGCACCTGACCCAAATCATGGTATTTTTAATTTCCTCATATGCATGTGAAAGTTGGACATTGAATAAGGAAGACAAATAAGAGCTGATGCATTTGAATTGTGGTGCTGAAGAAGAATATTATAATTACTTTGGACTGTCAAAAGGACAAATTAATGTATCTTGTCAAAAGTATGTCCTGAGTGCTCCTTAGAGGTAGGGATGTTGAAATTTCCTCTTACATACTGTGGTAGTTACATAATCTGTTGTCAATTTGAGACTTACGAGTGAAGGGATGGAGTTTAGCCTGTCAATCAGGTCGCACCTTGATGACCTCATTTATAGGCACTAAGGAAATAAATTGCTTGCTGGAAGCAGGGCATAGGCTCACTCCCTGGGAGACATTGCAGGTGACAAGACTCAGGGAGCTAGGCTATGGCCCTGAGCTGTAGGAATAACATGGAGATGCCTGCCAATGCTGAGATGCTTACAATGCTACTGGATCCATACTTCCCACCACTGGCCTGTTATTTTCCTGCATTGACATCATTGCATGCGTTTCATGTGTCTGAAGAGGAATTTGTAGATTGGTATTGGACATATGGGCTAATATCAGACATATGGACAATCTGGACTAAGCTGTGATGTTTTCATAATGTACAATTACTCTTCATATAAAACTCTTTCTTATACACATATGAGTGTCTCTCTGGATTTGTTTCTGTCGTCAACCCAGACTAAAACACATACTTTGGACATGTTGTCAGGAGAGATAACATATTTACTAAAGTCAAGGGGTGGAAAAAATAAAAGGTGTCTCTCAATGAGATAGATTGACACAGTGGCTGTAACTTTGGGTTCAAACACCGGAATAATTGTGAGTATGTAGCAGGGCCAGGCAGTATTTTGTTCTACACATACAGTTGCTATGGGTCATAGCCAACTAGATGACACCGAAGAACAACAGCATGTTGAGTAGAGTCAGGAGGGCAGCATGCACAGGATGCTTCTACAGTGGTTTTTGAATGAAACCAACCTCACTTCCACCAACTTAATTCCTACTCATAAAGACCCTTTGTTGAGTTCCCAAGGCTGCACATCTTGAGGAAGCAAACAACTTCCTCTTTATCCCTTAGAGGAGCTAGTGAGTTTGCACCACCAGCCTTGCTGCTAGCAATTAAATGCTTAACCAACAAAACCACCAGGATTACTTACATCAAGATGAAGCAGCATCAAGACACAAAATAGCATAATTAAAAGCAGAATCTAGTTTGTTTTAAAAGACCCTACACCTGGATTAGCATAGTTACGTTTTGTTTTGTTTTATTTTGTTTCTTTAGAGGTCAGTGAATCACTAGACTTTGCAAATCTTTCTGTTTTGTGCTTGGCAGGTATTACTATCCTTTACATAGCATTACATTACTCTAGTATGTTATACAGTGGCAGTTATAACCTAAATTATGATAATTATATAATTATCATTAATTATAAGTACTTTGAATCTGGAGATGCCATTTATTTTTATTCTTTTCTAAAAATTTTTATTGGCATATAATTCACATATCCTACAAACCAATCAAGAAGACTTGGAGTTAGATTAAAATTGAGCCCCTTATTTGCATCTTCCTCATGAACTGTTTTAAATTTGTTCTAGTTTTTAATATTTCGTATGTTTTTCTATTGAGGGTTTTATCTGTTTTACTTTGTTATTGTTGCTATTAAATTTTTTTATACGAAATCCAGGATAGGTAAATATATAGACACAGTAACTGCATTAATGGTTTCTTGAAGGCATGATGAGGTTGGGGGTAAATGGGAAGCTAATAATGATGATTACAAGAATGAAGAAAATGTTCTAAAATTGATGGCAGTGTATTTTACAACTCTTCTTGATGTAACTGAACTATTGCACTGTATAATATGTGAATTGCATGCCATTAAGACCATAAAACAGATAAATATTTTTTTAAATAGAGAGGAGTTATATAATTATCACCACAATCAATTTTAGAACATTTTCTTCATTCTTGTACTCACTGTTATTGGCTCCTGCACAACCTCCCCTGCCAGACTACCAAGAAACCATTAATTCATTACAGTCTCTGTAGATTTACCTCTCCTGGATTCTATAGACAGAAAAACATTGAAAACCCATAATAAAAAACTAACCACAATAAGAAACCTCAATGAAAAGAAAATATTAAAATCCAGGACAAATTTAAAATGGATCACAAAGGAGATCAAATGATGAGGCATTTCAGTGTTTTTGTTTGTTGGTTGGTTGATTGGATTTTAAGTGAAGGGGAAATACATGCGGATAAAGCCTTTGTTGAATCCCCTCTGAGCAGAGATAAGGGATATGAATGGCTGTGCTATTGTGCAGATTACATTGGAAAGTGGCCTACTGCAAATGCAGTTAGATCAATTTCACATCTTGTCACTTGAATATAATTCTTATCTCTGAATATCTCCCTATGCTTTAATGTTTTCAGAAATTAAATTAACTTCTCTTTCAGAAGATAAAATCTCATCATCCTAATCACACCCACAAAGAACAATGTTTGAATCGTGTCAACATGCTTTACAAAGTATACAACATTTATTCACCTGTAAGGTAAGGACAATGACCTCACTAACGTCAGTGTTAAAGGACCTCACATATAGAACAGTCTGGTGGTTGCTATGAATTAACAATGAGTTGATGGCAGTGAGTTGTTTTGGTAACTGATGGTTCTAATATTCATTTTGTAGTAGATAAAATGTCTGAATATTTTGTCAAAGCATAAACAGGCTATGAAATACTGAGGAGATAAAAAATACTAAGAAATGAAAGTTTCTTGTTCACATCAATGAAGAAATTTCATGAGAAGACAAAAGTTTTGGAAAGAAAGCTTTCTTATCTATGTACACAAGATTGCCCGATCTTCCAAATAAGAAGACTTGGTGGTGCTGTGGGCTGCAAAGTAATAGAAGAGGAGCATTTCAGGGTGCCCCATTCATCGTTTCCCCAACAACAAGCACCCTGCAGAGTATTATCTAGAGCAGTGCCTCTCAACCTTCTTAATGCCGGGACCCTTTAATACAGTTCCTCATGTTGTGGTGACCCCCAACCCTACAATTATTTTTGTTGCTACTTCATAACTGTAATTTTTCTACAGTTATGAATCATAATATAAATATCTGATATGCAGGATGTATTTTCATTGTTACAAATTGAACATAAAGCATAGTGACTAATCACAAAACAATATGTTGTGAAATATGTATTTCTAATTAAAAATAAATGAAATTGATTCTTGAAGTGTTGTGTAGTATAGGTAACAGTCTTCGTGCCAGGTACTTGTATGTGGGTGTATCTGCATGTGGGCGGACCTGCCTGCGTTTTCCAGGGGTCTTAGGTGACCTCTCTTCTGGGACCTGATCTAGGGAATGATCATATAAAATTAACAGCAGCACCCTCATGATGGCAGACTGAGCAAGTGTGCAATCAGATAGGTCTGTCAAGAAACGGAAACCTCTGAGATGTTGCAGAAAATTGAAGAGCCCATAGATGCGAGGAAGAATACTGAAAGACGGAGTAATCGTTGATATCAGAGATGATGGATGGAGTGCCAAATTATTTGGGAAAACTTGAACATTTGGGACAACTTTAACTTTCACCTCATAGAGTTCAACATTGTACTGATGGTTCTAAAAGAAATTATTCATGCCATCATTTTTAATTCACCCTCATCTTTAAACCATAAACCAAAATATTCTTTAAAGTCTTCTTAAATTAAATAATAGTTTAGTGTAACTGATAAAGAATGTCTTCCTTGGTCATGGTACTCTTTTAAACTATATGGTATCAAATCAACAACAGCATTCAAATGATTAGAGGGAAAACTTAGATGGCATTGTGCTTGTGTTTGCTGGGAAAGAACTACTTGGAAAAGATGGGTACACATAGTTGTACAACTGAACAAAATGTAACCATTGCAACTAAATTTTACATATAGAAGCTATCAAAGTTGCACTTGTTTCTAGTGCATGCTATAAACAATAATTACAAAACAAATATCATTGGAGGAGGGGAAGGGGAAAAGAAGGAGAAGGAAAAGTAGAATAAATGAAACCAATACCTGGAAGCTCAATGTCCTGGCTTCAATTTTTTTTTTTTTTAATCACGAGTGCAAAAAGAAGCTGGAAATGATGAGCCAACGAAGCAGAAAAGGAGAAATGAGATAGGTCATATTGATGGAAACACAAACAATAAATAGAATAGAAGCTATAAAACAATAGCATAAAGAACACTTCAATTACTAAAAATATGGATAGAGAACTAAAGGAAATCAGAAAAAGTATTCAAGAAGAAAACAAAAATAAAAGGGGTGATAAAATGATTTACACTCTAAAAACAAACCAAACAGAAAGAGTGGAACTAACAGACACAATACTAGGGGTGGGGTTGGGGTTGGGGTGGGCAGGGTAACAGGAGATCTTAGAAACATAATTGAACTGGCAAAAGGAAGAATCAATGATCTATAAGATAAGGCTTATGGAGGCCAAGAAGTAGAATAATGAATGGCTCAAAATACTGAGCATATCCTTACATAATTTGGGGACAACTCAAAGAATATGAGAAAGTGAAAGGGTAAGAAAGAATTTTTGAAGAAATAATGAGAGACAAATCTCCAGAGTTGTGAAAGTACATAAATCTGCAAAGCTATGAAACTCAATAAACTAAGGAGAGCCATGTCAATGTGCATTGTAATCAGACTCTCAAATAGCAAAGATACCGAGAAAATTCTAAAAACACCAAGAAAAAAGTAAATGGCTACATGTGAAAGATCTCTAATAATGGTAAGTGCCAATTTCTCCTCAAAATAAAGCTTTACAGAAGGATTGAGGACATGTATCCGCAAAAAACTTACCAAATATCGACTAGCCACCGACCATATTCAGGCATCATATTAGATGCCTATTTTACATTAGCAAATGAGTGTTAAATGTTCTTGGAGATTACATTTGGGAAAAGCACAAATAAAAAAGTGTGGATTTATGACACTGAGCCGAATAAATGGTTTTGTTGTTAGTTGACATTGAGTCAATTCCAAATCATAGAAACCACCTGTGTTACAGAATAGAACTATCCCACAGGGCTTTCTTAATCACAAAATTACTCAGATTTTCTTGTGTAGTTCCACTGGTTCGTGTGACCCATAAATATTTAGGCTAACAACCCATTGCTCCACAATGATATATGAAGATTAATCTTTTGAAAGAGATATCAATAACTGAGTTGCCAAGATAAGATTGTTAGGTGCCATCAAGTCAGTTCCAACCCACAGTGACACTAGGAATAACAGAATGAAGCACTTCCTGGTCCTGCAGCATCCTCAGAATAGTCTCTGCACTGGATCCAGTCATGGTGTCTATCCATCTCCTGAAGGCCTTCCTCTTTTTCACAAAGCATCCCCTTTAACAAACATATTGTCTGTCTCCTGGCACTAGTCTATCCTGGCAGCATATCCAAAGCACAGTAGGTAGAAATAAGTCTCTCCATCCTTGCCCTAAGGAGTACTTTGGATGTACTTCTTCAAATACAGATTGGTTCCTATTTTAGCAGTCCATGGGACTTTCAATATTCTTCCCCAGCACCAACATTCAATAACATTGATTCTTCTTCGGTCTCTCAGTTTGGAAGTAAATTGTCAATAGTTCCGACACGAGGCACTCAAAATTCAAGTAGGGAAGCATTGCCTGCTTAATGTAGTCCCCATTCATGACGTCACCAGAGCAACACTTTCAGGGCCTTATTTGTGATGGGGCATGGTTCAATATGAGAAGAAATCACTATAAGCATCAATTAATAATAAGAGTGTGGGATCAGTGAAGCGAGGAAAATTGGAAGCCATAAAAAAAGAAAAGAAAAAAAACAAGATATTGAATGCATAAAGATTAATACCCTAGGCGTTCATAGGCCAAAATGAATTGGTATTGGATATTTTGATTCAGATATTCATCTGGAGTACTCTGTCAAAGATACAAACCCCAAGATAAATGTACCACATTCATCAAAGAGAAGATTTTTTTAAATCTACAAGGTCTATCTTGAAGTACCGTGCTGTCTGTCTGTGATAGGAAAATATGTAGAAAACTACAAAAAAGTCACTTTGAGGTGGAAGGTGCTCTTGATCCGAGTCAAAGTATATTCAATAGCCTCGTTTACATGTGAGAGTTGAACATTAAATAAGAAACACCAAAGACTAGTTGAGGCATTTGAATTACAGGATTGGAGAAGAATCTTAAAGGTACCGTTGGCAACCAAAAGTGCAAACATATCTGGCTTGCCAGATGTACAGCCAGAATGTTACTTTGAAGTGAGGATGGCATGACTTTGTCTCATGGACTTTGCACATGTTAGCAGGAGAGAAAAGACCCCAGGAAAGGATATAATCCTTGATAATGTAGAAAACCAGAAAGCCAAACTCACTACCACCAAGTCAATTCTGACGCATGGCAACTCTATAGGACAGAGTATAAAGTACCCCTGTTGGCTTCCAAGACTGTCACTCTTTACAGGAGTAAAAAGGCCCTGATGAACATGTGGTGGTTTAACACTACCAGGTAAAGTATTAGGGCAGCAAGAAGAGGAAGACATGCATGAGGTAGATGGGCAAAGTGGTGGCAATGGTGGGCTCACACATGACAACAATCGGGAGGATTGCACTAGGTGGTGTTCCATTCTGCTGCACATTGGGTCCTTATGACCCAAGACCAACTCCACGACTAGCAACAAAAGCACAAAGAAATCCAGTTAATACAACTGTTATTCAACATTTTATATTAACTCTAAAGCAAGTGATAAATAGAGTAATACTACCAACTGATTCAGTTAAATTGGTTAAAAATGCAATCAAGATGCACTGATATTTGCATACTGTTCAAATGGAATGTAAAAGCTTGAAGCAGAGGAAGGAACAAGAGCTCAAAACCCTAACCTTGGTGATGGAAAGGAAGCTGGAGAACGAATGAGAGAACTTTTAAAGACCAATGACTGCTTCACCCAGAATACAGTTATTGCAAGCACCATTTTCAACAACCAAAAAAAATGGTGACAATACACATGGACCTCATCAGAATATAGAAGAATTTAATTGACTACACTTGTGGTAAGAGACAACAGAGAAACTTAATATCATCAGCCAAAGAAAACGAAGGACAACTGTTGGAATAGACCATCAATTGTTCATATGCAAGCTCAAGTTGAAGCTGAACAAAAATAAAACAAATTTACAAAAGCAAAAATATTACTTTGAACACCCCCAGCACTGCCTATTTGAGAGTATATCAAGAATATATTTGACTCCTTGTACTAAAACGAAAGATGTGGCATGACACCAAGACTATGCCCCTTACACCAAGCAAAAGTTCATTAAAAAGACAGCAAAGACTGTCAGAAGGCTCTCTGAAACATCTTCTTCAACTTAGAGTAGTTAAATACAGAGCTTTCTACTCTGTCAGGAGTTGCAATCTCAGAAATCACTGGGGAAGTTCTCTTCTGTCCTACAGGGTCCCTGGGAGGTGGAATGGTTTCGATGGCAGTGAAAAGTTTGGTTTCACAGTGAATGGAAGAAATGATGAAGTAAAGACGCTGAGCCAAAAATTACAAAGTGCAGCTCCCAAAGCCAGAGTAAGGAATTGTAATGAAATCTGAGGACCAGGAATTAAAAAGCCAAAAAAGGAAGAACATGCCCAGCATATCTCACTCAGCCTGAGAAAAATGCAGAAAGACTTCAGGCCTCGATTTGCAATATTGAAGGATTGCATGATCAATATATTGATTAATGTAGGAAGCATCAAACAAAGATAGAGAAATACATCATCACAATACAAAAAAGAATTAAGTCGGCATTGAACTATTTTAAAAGGTAACATAGTCAAGAACCAAAGGTTCTAGTGATTCTCAACCTTCCTCATGCTGCGATCCTTTCATACTGTTCCTCATGTGGTGGTGAACCCCAACCATAAAATTATTTTCGTTGCTATTTCATCACTGTCATTTTGCTACTGTGATGAATCCAGTGACCCCTGTGACAGGGCCGTTCGATCCCCCCCCAAAGGGGTTGTGACCCACAGCTTGAGAATCGCTGTATGAAGAAGTCCAAACTGCAATGGGGGCATTATAAGAAATCAAGGCTTGATAGAATACTAATTGGAATATTTCAAGGACTTGGTAGAATACTAATTGGAATGTTTTAATAAGATTATGTAGCACTAGAATAATTCACTAATGCCAACGAAGAAAATTGGGAGACAGCTAACTGGTCAACTGGCTAAAAGAGATTTCTATTTGTGAACACATTCCAAAGAAAGTGATTCAACAGAATATGTAAATTAGAAAATAATTTCATTAATATCACATGCAAATACAATTTTGCTGAAGACAATTTTAAAACGGCTGTAACAGAATATTAGGTGGTGTAGTGGTAACATGTTGGGCTGTTCACTGCAGGGTCAGCAGTTCAAACTACTAGCCATTCTAAGGGATAACATGTTTTCTAATTTCCGTAAAGAGAGGTAATCTCAAAAACTCTCAGGGGCAGTTCTACCTTGCCCTGTAGGAGTTCTCTGAGTCAGAATTAACCCAATGGCCATGTGCTTTATTTGGTTTTGATAACAGTATGTTAATAGTGAGCTTCTGGGGCTAAAGCAAGATTCAGGAGGAGACATGGAATGAGGAGATTAGACAGATCTTCACTGAAAGCAGAGAACACCAGAAAAAGTGTTAACTTGTGTTTTATTGACTGTGTAAAGACATTAAACCTTTTGGATCATAACGAACTGTAGGTAAAATTGCAAACAATGGGATTTCCACAAGTCATTATGCTCATATAGAATTTGGACATAAACCAAGAGGTATTCATTCAAACAAAGCAGTAAATATTTCTGAGTTTAAAATCAGAACATATAAATATCAGGGTGGTATCTTTTCACTATATTTATTTACTTTGTGTGGGAGCAAAACATCCTTGAAGCTGGAAAATGTGAAGATGGATGCGGCATTGGGATTGAAGGAGGGCTTATTATCAGTCAGTGACAGATAGATGACACAACCTTGCGTGCTGAAACCTGGAAGGACTTGAGGCCCTCGCTGATGAAGATCATGGACCGGAGCCTTCAGTATGGTTTGCAACTCAATTTAAAGAAAAACCAAACCCTCATGAGAGCACCAATAGACACCATGGTGATAAATGGAGAAAATATAGAAGTTGTCAATGACTTCATTTTCATTGGATTCACAATTAATGTTCATGATAGCAGCAGTCAAGAAATGCATTTAAAATATAGTGAGTGTTAGGGAAGAATCTTGACAATATCACGGACTGCCAGAAGAACAAACAAATGTGTCGCAAAAGAATTACAGCCGGAATGGTCCTCATAGAATCAAAGATGTTAGTAGACTTGCTATTGGAAGAGACTAATTCAAGGGAAAAAACATCATACTTGGTAAAATGATGGGTAAATGAAAATGTTGAAGGCCCTTAATAAGATGGATTGGCACAGTGGTTGTAACAATGGACTCAAACATAAGTAATAGGTGTCATAGGACCAGGCATTGTTTCATTCTGCTTTACATGCACCAAGTAAACAACATGAACAGATATTTTAAAAGAATATTTTTAAGACCCATACTTTCCATATTTACTGGGAAAGCCCATACAAAACAGGTGTTCAGCAAATATCTATTGACTCAGCAAATTAAATCATATTCATATATACAACATCCTTTTGCCCAAATGTGTTTCTCACATCTATCCCTTTTTATCCCCGTTGATAGCACAATACTGTATTGACAACAGGCATCTGCTATATGTTTCAGATTAAAATTAAAGTGTTGACCAAAAAATAAATATTTTTCCTGTTTTTGTTTGTTTAAAAATCTTCTTCATTATTGACCTTCCTAAAGTGGCAAACAAATTATATAAAAGTACAGAGGTACAACTACATAGATAGGTATAAACCCAAGGAAATACGCAGGCAAGTTACTTAGCCAGCAATTATGCAGATTATCAATTATCACCAATTGTGTAAAACAATCTCCTTTCTGCCAATGATCCCATTGAGACCTATGTGTATCAACTGTGATTTTCTCATATCCCTTGAGATTACCATGATTAAAGTGCTACATATAACTACCACATATTTGGATTACTTCTTGGCTCTGAATCAGTTTCATGTTTGAGCTAGTTAGGGTTATTATAAAAATAGAGAGGAATAGAGAGATAAAGGTTAGCCTAAGTGATCTTAGAAAAATAAAATAAAAAAGAACATGAGACCAATCGGTTTCTCCAAACACCATCTTAGTTTCCAAATTACCTAAATTCAATAGACAAAATAAAATATTGTGCGCAGAGGGAATAAACGTTTCTTAATCTTCATGGGTGACATGATGAGGCAACTGGATTTTAGGAGGCAAAGATCTTTTTTAAGGATAACATAGAAGTGAGAATTCTCTTCTCTTTTGTAGACTTCCTTGAAGAACTAAAAATACATGGACAGCGAATGACCTCTGAATCCAATGTTCCCGGTAAGTATGGTTTAGAGGAAGAGATCACTGGGATCCCACGTTTGTTCAACAACAATGTTTGGATTGCAAGTGTATCAATGAGTAGGTTCTGTCTATACCTTTCACTTCTGTTCTTCGCATGTTCTGCATTGTATTTATGCATCCAACCTATATTTACTGAGCACCTGAAGTGTTACATATATGGGTCCAGACATTAGGCAATAAACATCCTTTGGGTTATGTGAGTGTCCGTGTCATTGCAGGAAGCTTGTTTAACCATAGAAATTTATTTCTCCTGAGTCAGTTTAGTAGACTTGAATTCCCAAAGACTGTATTTTCTTTCATGACCTTATCATGTAGCTTCCTGATGAAACTTGGTTTCTACTTTTTTCCTTGGTGGTGATGGTGGTGTCAGCTGCTGTCAAGTTCATTGCAACTCGTGGCTATCCACCTGTGCAGATTAGTACTACTTCATAGTCTTTTCAAAGCTGTGACCTTTTGGAAGCAGAGATGCAAGCCTGTCTTCAGAGTTGCCTCTGTTTGGGTTCAAACTATGACATGTTCTGCTTGGGTTAAATGCTATCCAGTTTTCAAGGTGTGACTTCTGGAAACAGATGACCACACCTGTCTTCCGTGCTGTCTTGAAAGGGTCAGAACCACCAATCTTTTGGGCTTGTAGTCTAAAATTTAACTGTTTATACTACCTAGAAATGTGAATGCACAAATCGATTAATATGATAGCATGCTTTATCAAGATACAAAAGCTCCCTTTACTTAAGTAGACACACCCTGATTCATCAAACATAATTTTATCACCTGCTATAATTTTGATAGGACTAATTCACCCCAGGGTAACGTGTTCATAAATTACTTATTTATGTCCCCAAACCCCCAAAACTCACTGCCATTGAATCAATGCTGACTCATAGCCACCCCATCCCACCCATGGATTTCTGAGACTTTAACTGTTTACAGCAGCATAAATCTCAGTCTTCATCCATCTTATTTATATATACTTGTTTATTTAAAAAAAACATATTTATAAATTACCCACTAAAGTCTGTTTTATATACTAACCCATAGGATACTCCATATCTGAATTTCTCAGGTTTTCCCTCTAAAATCAGACTCTAATGATTGTAATAGCCTCAAAAATATTTAGTCAGAATGATATTAGGAGAACATATAGTATATTTACAATATTCTGGCAAACATGTGTAAAGATAACTGTGTAATTGGTGAGGAAGCATTTTATCTTGATAAGGGTGTGTTTAACATATGAAAAGACCATCTTCAAGAGCCAATGGCAGTATTACTCAATTCACTGCCTTTATGGGAGATATGTAAAAAAAGATATCTAGCAGCTATGACCTTAAGTAAGGCCTGACGATCTGTTTCTGAAAGCCTTAGCCTGAAAATCCTCTAGTGCGGTTCTACTCTGCACACATCGGGGGTCAGTGCATCTGAATCAACTCCACTGGCAACAAGAAGTCCAGAAATCTGCATCAGTAACTGATTACTTTAGGCATCACTAGTTGATTTATGATTCCAGTAAATGAACTCCTCCGCAAGTTCCAATGCAGGTTTCTGGAGGCATAAAGGAAGAAGATAGGTAACGGTTAATCTGCACAGAGAAATGGCCTAAATCTGAAATATTGAGGTTAGGAAAGTAATGAGTGGGGTAAATTTAGGGACATCATTATCCTCTCCAATTACATCTATTGGATTTAAAGAACACATGTTGGTGGTATTTTCTTTTGTAGTCGAATCAATCTCAACTCAAGGTGCCCTATGTGCTACAGAGTACAACTACTCCATAGAGTGTCCTGAATTGTAATTTTTACAGAAGCAGATACCAAGGCCTTTTCTTCCACACTGCTGCTGGGAGGGCTCAACCCTTAAACTTTTCATTATCAGTGGACCACAAACCCTATGTGACTCCTAAGGTTTGTTTCCCCAGATTTTACCTTTATGTCATTTCTGAGAAGTAACAAGTCTTTATTTCTAAGTCATTCACATTATGAACTGTACATTCTTCTTCCTAAAGCCTGGTCCTTTCTAAAACTCCATGAAAGCTTCACTCCTAGTCATGGACAGCTCACTGAACGAACAAAATAAAATGTTGACTGAGGGTTCAAAGGAGAAGTGCCCCAAAGTCTTCCTTCCTAAAAACTGTCACAGATATGAAAGCAAGCTAACGAGAGAAGTTTAGATCCTTTAGACTAAGTTTCTGTTAAGGTGTGATTTTCTATATAAGAGAACATACACTTTTCAAGCTTCAGTCTATGAAAGGTCATAAATCCATGGTGTCAATATTTACCGTGCACCTAGCATAATCAATGTTGAATCAGGTACTTGAGGTAAAACCAGAACACGTTAGCTATGCAGCGAAAAGTCGTGTACACTAAATTGGAGTCCAGAGGACTTGTGATTCACGTCTCGTCTAGTGCAATGTGATACATATGAAAAAATATTGCAAGGTATAGTATTATTGCCTATGACAGGCCTCAAACCCATATAGTTAATGGCAAACTAGATATTTGTCAGAAAATTATGACAGGAGAAAATGAAATTTATGAAATTTTCCAGATCATTGTGGATGCAATGGACATTTCTGTAAACTAGACAGAGAAAAAATGAAGCTATGAAGAAACTGGCAATGCTAAAAACTGACTTCATCTCCCAATAAGCCCTTACTAATGTCTGTAACCCTTTCTGATTTGTTCCTGTTGATAGAAATGTTCTTATTTTATAAAACAGATTTCTAGAACTGTATCTCAGTCTCATTATATTTAGGGTGCTATCCTTAATCTATCAGCTTAAATATTACAGTCTAATGCCCAAAACTCCAGTCACTCAAAGATATTATTGGTTTACTTTTTTTTCTTAAGGGAAAAATCCATGGGAAGATTATTGATATGTTCACTTAATTATTACCAGGGCAGTCACTATTTTAAAAATAATAACTGCTCAATAAATATTTGCTAAATTAAGTACAGCTATTTAAAATATCCTTTAGTGCCAGTTAATGGGCAAGATGATTAATATGGTCCCTATGGTGATATAAAATAATGTACACACTATCTTTTGTATTTCTGAACACAGTAATTCAATATGCCACTGATGTTCATAACTTGGCTTTAGTGAATTGTGATGCCCGTGTTATGGGTTTTAGGAGCATTTTTGATACAGGGGGTTCATTGTTGACCAACGAACTGCAAATTCGGCTATAAAAATCAACTAGCTAGTGAGTGAGAGATAGATCAAGCAATCTGTTCACTTAAAATTTACAGCCTCAGAAATTACGGGACGATTCTCATAATCTTTTAGTATATCTATGAGTAAGAATCAACTACATGGCAGTAGGCGTGTTATCAATTCAATGTTTGGATTTTATTTTTTAGCAACAGAATGCTAAGGGTCCTCCAGAACAAGACTGCTGTTTTTTCAGTCCGTGATCGCAGTCATCCTGCACAGCAACGTTCTCTTTGGAAGTCCCAATAGAAAACAAAAGGAAAAAGAAACATTCAAAAAATAAAATGCTTCCTTTTAATACTTCCCGTCCCTCTTCTATGACGTTTTTGCTGTTGGGCATCCCAGGACTAGAGCACCTCCATGTCTGGGTTGGGATCCCCTTCTGCTCCATGTATGTGGTAGCCGTGGCGGGGAACATGACCATCCTGGCAGTGGTGAGGGCAGAGCGAAGTCTCCATGAGCCGATGTTTCTCTTCCTGTGCATGTTGTCGCTCACGGACCTGGTCCTCTCCACATCGACGCTCCCCCGCATGCTTTGTCTCTTCTGGCTCGGAGCCCATGAAATTGCCTTCGATGCTTGCCTGACCCAGATGTTCTTCATCCACAGCTTTACCGCCATGGAATCGGGCTTCTTCCTGGCCATGGCCATTGACCGTTACGTGGCCATCTGTGATCCGCTGCGCCATGCCACCATTCTCACCCACACTCGCATCGCCAAAATGGGAGCTGCTGTGGTCCTCCGGGGCGTGGCTTTCTTTTCGCCACATCCTATTCTGCTGAGGCGATTGCCCTACTGCAGAACGCGCATCATTGCTCACACTTACTGTGAGTTCATGGCTGTGGTGAAACTGGCATGTGTGGACACAGGGGCTACCAAGCGATACAGCCTCAGTGTGGCCTCTGTCATTGGTTGCTGTGATGGCTTTTTTATTGCTGTCTCTTATGTCCTCATTCTCCGTGCAGTCTTTCGTCTTCCGTCACGGGAAGCCAGCCTGAAAGCCCTGGGCACGTGCGGCTCTCACGTCTGCGTCATCCTTGTTTTTTACTCCACAGCTGTCTTTACCTTCCTCACCCATCGCTTTGGCCACAACGTGGCTCCCCAAATACATATCTTCATTGCCAATATGTATCTTTTGGTCCCCCCCTTTTTGAATCCTATTGTTTATGGGATTAGGACCAAGAAAATTCGAGACCATGTACTTAGTTCCCTAAGGGTAAAAGTTGCCTGATTATGGTGAAATTATTTGCAAAATACGTGATAATCTAGAAAGGGAGCACTGTCAATCACACTGACCAACACATGTTTTGGTGCCTTAAGTGTTAGACTTGGTCCTGGGTATATTATACCTGCTGGTTCCAAAAGTGGCATCGAGGAACGCTGACTTTTGGGTACAGAACAAATGACATACGTCGCACTTCACTTCGTTGACCCATAAGAAAATCAGGGTAGTTCAACATAGTACTAGCTAGCCTGAGACAGAGGAAGTGCACACTGGTTAATTTAAAGCTGTTTGTGTTGTACTAAATATTTAGGTCGAGTTATACTTTACATGGTGTCCTTTGATCCAAAGATGTATTTGAACGGTACAAATTCCCTGAACTTGAAACTTTCCCCAAGTATCACTTCACCTGTTTTAGGAACAGAATAGCAGGCAGTTCCAATTTGTTAACTGGAAAACAAAAACAAAATATTTTAAAAACCACAGAAATGAGAACTATTGTGCAAAAATCAGGAGTCCTGATGGCACAGTTGGCTATATGTTTGGCTGCTAACCACAGGTTAGCTATTGGAATCCAGCAAATGGTGACTCCCTTCATTGTCTATTTATTATGCTACCCGCTTATGGTATTTTCTATAGACTATGTAATATGTTTACTGGATGACATGTATGCCTTTTGAAAGATCTGTAAGCCCATTATATATACCCACTGGAAAATACATTCACTCTCTCGCTCCTGACATGGGACGAGGAGCCCCTGTGCCCACTGTCTGCCTGTCTGCCTTTATTACTTTCCACAATCCCAAAGTCGCTCCTGAAGACCCACACTTGAGTGGGTCCTGAAGACCCCCACACCCCACAGCCTTAAACATTAAGTTGCAGATTAAATATTTTATCTGCCCCCCTCTCCCCAATTTGTGCTTCTTTTGACTTGGTTCCTGAACTCGCATAAAAACAAAGACTCAAACTCACTGCCATTGAGTTAATTCTGTTTCACATCAACCTTATAGGACAGGGTAGGACTGCCCTGCTGGAGTTCTGACCGTCTGAGGCGCCACTTCCTATTGAATCTGTGCCTAGTATTATACGATAAAAGTCTTCTACTATAGTTTCTCCTTCGATCCTTTTTCAATCTCTTTCTATATCTTCTTTAAATATATGTGTATATAAAATGAATTAAGTTTCTACCCATATTTTTGTGAATCAGAATATCTCTAGCTCCACTAAAAAGAGTCCTGGTAGCACTGCAGGAGAAACATTGTGTTACTAATCACTGTGTCAGTGGGTCAAATCTACCAGCCACTCAGTGGAAGAAAGATAAGGCTGTCTGGTTTCATAAAGATTTACAGCCACAGAAAATGCATGGGGCAGTTCTATGTGCTATGCTATGTTTCAGAATTAACCTGTTTGCAATAGATTTGGTTTTGATTTCAGTTTAATCTCAATTATCAAATAAATAAATCTGAATTTCAATTGTTTTCTAATGGAAACGCTGAGGTCACTGGAATTGGAATTTAAAATAATTTAAACTACTGATGTAGGAGCAAGACATAACAATTTAATGAAATTATAATGATAGCCAGACCAAACTCACTGCCATCAAGTCAGTTCTGATTCACAGTGACTCTTTCGCACAAGGTAGAACTGTCCCTGTGGGTGGTTGAGGCTGTCACTCTTGACGGGAGCCGAAAGCCTTACCTTTCTCCTGTGGAGGGGCTGGTGGTTTCGAACTGCTGCCCTTTTGATCAGCAGCCCAACATTTGACCCAATATACCACCAGGGCTCCAATTATAACACAGGCAAGAATACAGATACATTTATCTCTCACTATTTGTCAAGAGGTCCAAGTTCCCAATTTATATCCTATGTTCCTTTATCACCGCCGTCTAATTTCCTTGCCACTATGTATAAGCATACAGATCCTTGGTGGCATAGTGGTTGCACATTGTGCTGCTAACCACAAGGTCAGCAGTTCAAAACCACCAACTGCTCTGCAAGAGAAAGCCCAGGCTTTCTATTCCAGTGGAGTTACAGTCTCAGAAACTCACAATGAGCAGTTCCGCTCTCTCCCTATGAGTCGCACTGTAAGTTGGAATCAACTCAGAGAGTGAGATGTAGAAGCACATTTTGATTGCTCATATCAATATATCTTAAAATCCTGCTTTAGAAAGGTTTGCTTGGACCTTGCTCTTCCTGTCTCAGAACCTTACCAAGTTCTCGCAAGTATTACCCCATGCTTCTTTAATTCTCCTTGCCACGAGTCTCTAATTCACTAGAGTTTCTAAGCAATGCACTTTCAACTCAAACAACACACCAAAGCTTCTTTTTGACAATATCTCTAAATATTTAATCTCACTCACATGTAACATGTGTTACCCTGAGTGATTGGCTCTGAGATTCTTCTCTAGAATATCCAAGCTATGAAAGCCTATTGGCTACGGAGGGTCCCAGGAGGGCAGGCTTTTCCAGCATAAATCAGCCCAGAGCTCAGACTCTCCATCGTATTCTGCACATCAGTAATCCTGCCTGTCTCGAGTGCACACTTGTTTAATTGTGACAGGAATCATAACCAGCAGAAGGTACTCCAGGAAAGAGGTAAAATTTAAAAGTAGGAACATTTTTAAAATTCTGGAATGCAGAGACAGGTGGGATGAAAAGGTTGTCAATATTTTAAACTAGACAGAAGTCATTAACTCATGCGAAGGCCAGAGCTGAGATCTGTAATCTTTAGAATTCTCAGTGACGTTTTTTAAAAAGTGATAAATAATTTTCTGCATTTTTTCTGGATGGGAGTTAAGTTTACATATAGTTAATATGACACAATTGTTGGTTCTTGCTGGCAATTGTTTCTGAAAGGTCAGACAAAACATTGTCATGGTGATTAAAGCTCCTGTAATTCACATGTAAGTGTCAGGGCTGAGATTATATCCCACAGATGTCTTATATAAAACCACTGGTTATTTTCTTCATTATGACGTGTCAGCTTCCTGATGATCCCACTCCACCTGAGGTATACGGTAACTTATACATAATGCAATTTAAACTTTAGGAATATAGACCAGAATAATTCAATGCATTACATATTAATGCTAGAGTAGTATTTCAGCATATAAGCCATTCACTTGGGGAACTTAAATATTTAAAAAAATATCAATTTGTAAAATATTTTCATATTTTGTATAATATAATCCCAATTTTAGTTTTGGGTATTCCCAGAAAGAACTTAAAAATAATATATTGGAGTTAAAAATAAATTGTGAATTTTTTCCAGAGTGTTGAATTTAGTTAGTATATATATAAGTAAAGAGACTAATAATCCAAATTCATCAACAACTAAAGCAAAAGGTGGCTAGTTTTGTTGCTGTTGTTGTTGTTGTTGTTGTTATTGTTCTCAGCACTGTATCCCATTGAGCCCATTCCACATAGTAAAAGTCCTCACATGATTTCAGGGGTTGTAATTTTTAGAACAGGAACCCTGGTGGCACAGTGGTGAAGTGCTGGCTTCTCAATAAAATGTCTACAGTTCAGACCAACAACTATTTTTCAGGAGCTAGATATGCCAGACTGCTTCTGTACAGACTGTAGCCATGGAAACCCTATGGAGCAGTAATCTCCCCAGCTATGGAGTCGATGCTGAATCATAGCGTGCCTATAGGACAGGATAGAATTGCTCTTGTGGGTTTCTAAGATAATCACTGTTTATGGGAACAGCAAGCCACCTTTTTTTCAAGAATGGTTTCAAACCACAGACCATGTGGATCTCAGGACACTGTGTAACCACACTCTTCCCTATAGCACAATGGACTACAATAGAGTGGCCATGGTTTGCTTTTGTTTTCCTCTTCATGGGAGCAGATCACCAGGTGATTTCTCCTAGAGTTGTCGGTGGGTTGTGGCACCAAAACCAAAACCAACTCACTGCCACGGAGTCGGTCCTGGCCCCTCGTGGCTCTAAGGCAGGACAGAACTGCTTCTGAGAGCCCCCGAGACAGTAACTATCTACCGGAGGAGAGACTCCCCTTCTTTCTCCTGCAGAGCTGCTGACGGTGCTAAACTGCGGATCTTTCAAATACCAGCCCAATGCATCACCAGCTGATACGGGGACCAGGGAGCCTTAAATGAGGAATATACAGTATACCTTTTATTCTCCCCACCAGCCTGGGTGCCAGTGAATTTTCTTGAAATTCATTTTTGCATGTGATTGCCTTCACAAACAGTATTCACCTGGAATGTTTCTAACTAAATCAGTAATCTCATCTTAATTGTGATATTTAATTCCACTTATATAACTAATGAAATAGATACTATTATTATAACCTTATTTTTGTTTTGGTTTAGTATACATTTATTTGGTTTCTGTTCTTATTATATTAAGTATAATCTATAAGCTCTATTGTAGTTTCCTAATTCTACCAAGTATTTCTACTCACAATAGTTCTGTATGTTAAAATGTTTAATAAATCCAATAAATTCCATTTTCAATGAAGAAAATTATTAATATTAATAATTGATTATTAATAGTAGCCCATAACCATACTCCCCATATAAAAACACATAAATACCTGTAAACACAGGTTTTTACTTTTATCTACTCCTCAATTAAACTTTATTGATTAATCTGATGCTTTAATTCTAAATAGAGCCCTGGTGGCTTAGTGGTTCCATGTCGAGCTATCACCTGAAAGGTCAGCAGCTCAAACTCACCAACTGCTCCATGGGAGAGAAAGATGTGACTTTCTACTCCTATAGAGTTACAGTCTGGAATAGTTCTACCTTGACTTGAGGTCACCATGAGTCAGAATTAATGACTGTGGTTTGATTTTTGCTCATTCTAAATAACTATATGTTGAGGCATTATAGGATTCCAGTTCTGTCAATTAATAGATTTGTATTACTTATTGCTTTGTGTTTCCTGTCATGCTTTTCCTCTTTAGATCAGTAGATTTTCTAGCTCCATTGTCAAAATCACCTCAGGAAGGAACCCCTGTGGCTTCGTGGTTTTGAGTTTGAAAAGGTTGGCTTAAGAAGCCACCAGCCACTCCACAGGAGACAGATGAGGCTTCTAGGCCCATAAAGAGTTACAGTCAGGCACTTCCACCAGGGACAATTCTACCTTGTCCTTAGGACTCTCTATGACTTGGAACGGACTCAATGGCAGTGAATTTTTGGCAGGAGTGGGGAAGCACGTCAGGGAATAATCGTAGGCACCAAGGTCAATCTCAGGATCTGAGATCTTGGGATTGATTACATCTGTTTCCTTGTCTTGTGTGCAAACAATCATTTCTATCTTGTTCCTGTCAACCCAGAAATGTTGAAAATGTTACCAGATCCTTCTGTCTTTGAGGAAAACAACAACAACAACAACGGAATTACATTGAATTGAATAGTAACCAATATCACAACTAAATGTGACTTGACACAATACACTTACTTGAGTGAGAATTCATTCCTGAAACAGCTTTTCCCTTTTTCTGATTTAAACCAAAACTAAAACCTAACTCACTGCTATCCAGGGGATGCGTCCTCACAGCGACGCTCTAGGACACACAGGGCAGAACTGCCGCTGTGATTTTCCAGCCTGTACCTGTTCACAGGACCGGAAAGCCTTCCCTTTGTCTCGATTTGCAGATGCAGTCAACTCGAAAACTCTTCCTCCACATTCCAAATCGCTGTGGCCTTCACTTGATCTTCGTCTATGCAGCACAATTATAATGACCAATTATTATAGATCACCTTTTTAGGGGGAAATGATGCAGTAATTTCAAAGCGTCCCTTTTCTTCCCCCCTAGGAACCAGGCTTTGAAGAGCTCAGGTTAGGGATGGCCTCGTGCAACAACTCCATTCCCCAGCCTTTAATTTTTATTCTTGCTGGAATTCCTGGCCTGGAATCTTCCCATGGCTGGTTCTCTGTGCCTTTTTTCTTGGTATTTATTATTACAATCACTGGTAATGTCACCATTTTATATGTCATCTGGGAGGAGAAGAGTCTTCATGAGCCCATGTTTCTCCTCCTGGCGATGCTGTCAGTGATTGACCTGTTCCTGGTCAGTGTCACGGTACCCCGGATGCTAGCTATCTTCTGGATGGATGCCAAGGAAATCAACGTTAATTCCTGCCTCACCCAGATGTTTTTCATTCCCTCTTTTTATGTCATGGAGTCTGGGATTCTCTTAGCCATGGCTTTTGACAGATTTGTGGCTATCTGGAACCCTCTGCGATATACAACGATCCTAGAGAAGAACATGCTTGTGAAGATGGCCCTGGCTGTTCTGGCAAGGGCAGTGGCAGTGCTGACTCCAGCACCCGTCTTGGCAAAAAGACTGGACAGCTTCCAAACCGATGTTATTGCTTACTCCTACTGTGCTTACATGGCTGTGGTAAAAATAGCCTGTGGAGACATTTCTAATCACATCGTCTATGGTATCATGGTGATCGTCTCATCGGTGGGATTTGATCTCTTTTTTATCATTCTGTCCTATGGCATGATCCTTGGTGTTGTCTTTCGAATACCATCTTGGGAGGCGCGGGGCAAAGCTCTTAGCACATGTGGCTCTCATCTCTGCATCATTGCCCTCTTTTATTGTCCTGTTGTCTTCTCTGTCCTGGCACAGATCTGTGGCTACCACGTGGCTCCTCATCTGCAAATCATTATTGACAACCTATACTTCCTGGTGCCTCCCATGGTCAATCCCTTAATTTATGGGGCTCGGACTAAACAGATGAGGGAAAGAGTGCTGCGATTCTTCCACTGTCGTAAAGACTGAACTTGATACCTTAGGTGGACAAATATTAGGGGGTTGTGGGTCTAGAGTTTATGTTAGTTTGAAGATGGGATAGTTCCTGCTGGGTTTGTGAGTTCTTGGAGAGAATTTTATTTTTAATTGGTGCAATGGTCTAGCTGTATACATTGCTTAATTTAGAAGCATACTTTTAAATGAGTTGAGGTTAAAAACAGTTCAGTATACACTCTCAATATTGATGGAAAAATAATCATCCAGTTTATTTTGTTTATTTTTGTTCTTTTTTATTTTAATACTTGACTAACAAAGTATGTATTATGGAATAATATGTTAATGAAAATAAAGACATAACTCTCTGTGTTAGTCTGGGTATTTTAGAGAAATAAATCCACAGAAATTCATTTGTATGAGAGAGCGTTTTATATAAAGGGTAAGTGCACATCAAGAAAACATCCCAACCCAGTGCTGCCCAGGACCACAAGTCCAACATTAGCCCATATGTCTGACATCAATCCACAAAGTCCTCCTCCATCTCACAAAACACGCAACGACACCAACTGTAGGAGGAAAGCCGAGTCAGTGAATGTGTAAGCATCTCAGCACTGGCAGAGGTCTCCACCTACTGCTCCAACACCCAGGGCCCCATCAGGGTAGGTCCATGCGGCTTCTCCTCAGGTTGTCTTGCAGGAAGTAAGCCTTGCAAGCTGAAGCAGGGAACTGGCTAAGGCAACTGCAACCTGGTCCGACCATCGCAAAGCAGGAGATCTGAGAACTAGAAAGGTGAGGCTCACCGAGCCATTTATCCCTCCCACCCTTCAGTTAACCCCACATGTGTTTATCAGTCACTCTGGCACAATAAACATTAACTATCTCAATATCCATGACTATAACAATAATAGTAAATTCTCCTTTGCTGTTTGAAATTTTAATAGGAAAAGATCGTCTTAGGGAGTTGCTATTATTAGTGCCATAATATGGCACCAGATATATAGTACATTAGACCTGAGATGCAGACATTGTGGAAATGAACACTTAGAGATGTAAAATAATGATGATCAATTCCGTTGCTTTACTTTTACATATTCCTAACATAATCTTACATATTCCTGACATTTTAAGGCACTCAAATCTGTATTTAAAACCATTAGTTACGTTTATAACTACCTCATGAAGTTCATAGGCACCATGCACTAAACTTCGAGTCTCCTTACCAACCTGATGGTCCTCTGTTTATTTGAGTTTAGTTAAGAAATCTAATATAAAATCTTAATTATTTTATTTCCTTATTTATTCAATTGAGAACCAAGATTTATCTGAAAAATTTTAAATAAGCTTATTCCACTTCATTTTCACTCTTTGCCTTACCATAGATCATTTTCATTTTCAATTTCTGTATTGCAAAATTATTCTAACTAGCCTACGTATCTACTATAGCCATGCTATTCAAAGATATTTTTATTGCTGTACCTAGAGTTGTCTTTCCCAAACAGAAAAAAGCATTGTGTTCACATAAAATCTTCAACAGTCTCCTGCTATATATAAAGTTCTAATTCTATGGCAAAACATGCATATATTAGATTACTTGATTCCAATTTGCCCTGGCAGGCATTTTACTCTCACTTAACCCATAGTACAGACAAGAATTAAACCTAATCTGAATACTATGTTTAGAAAGAAATTAAGTCATCACTTGCTACTCTGCTTAATTCTCCTTGATATTTGTAAGGTTCCTCAATCAAAATCTTTCCCATGTCAAAGACATTTGATTTCATTTACCATTTTTTTCAGCCTACAGTTGAACGCTATCCAACATTCTGTCCCTGTACTCACAGAGCACATGGGTTTTCTTTGGTCTCGTCGTCTTTTACTTGTCCTGTTACACACTGGGTTGCTGGATCAGCAGTTCAAGTCAATCAGCCGTCTCCTCCTGGAAAGATTTATAGTCTCCAAAACCTAGGAGCAACTCTGCTTTAAGCTCTAAAGCTTCTATAATTAACAATCGACTCATTGGCAGTGTGTTTATTTCAGTCAGTTATTCGGATGCTTGCATTGCCATTGCTCTTGCACTGCCATGGCCATTGAAGCAAAAGTCCATGCTCAGATGCTGGGGTTTCACTGAGATAAGCAGATGCTAAACCTTCATTTAATTTTTAAACACTAAAAGGTCACATACATAAACTATAAGAGCTAGATATATAAAACATACTCGTTCTTCTACCAGGTAATAATCATAGTATACATATCTCCCAAGGTGTATTTGGCACAAATATACATACACATAAATTATTTATTCACACTTTATCTTACTCACATTAATATGCATGCATATAGATCACTTTCAATCTGCATACATCCACAAGCATGTTTACATGTGAATATATGTCTTATGCATATATGTAATTATATGAATTCACATGCAAAGTAGTCTCTTTAGAGTTCACCTGCCCCAATTTTCAGGAGCATATATTTGCTTTAAAAATATGTATAATGACCTATTGAGGAATACTGTTACAATATACTCTTATTCAACTTTTTCAATTCATCATATGCAATATTTTCTCTATTAAAACTTCTCTGATAACTCACATCTTCAAAAAACCCACAGTTATCAAGTCATTGTTTTATTGATTTGATATAAAGTATCCAGGCTTGTACATTATTATTGGAGTAGACACAGCATCTTTCTTCCTTATGGTGGCTCATGAATTTGAGCTGCCAACCTTGCAGGTAGCAGTCCAACACTTACAGAGAACACCATCAGTGCTCTGATCTCACCAGTCTCTGACATTGGATTTCTTTTCAATAATCCCCATGTCACTCTTGTTTTACTTAATCATTACATTTTCATTATATCTTATATTTGCCTCTTCACATGACCTTTTTCTACATAAATGAATTCCTCGTTCTTCTTTGTGGTAGCCAGCATTTCCATCGTGAGCTCTGGTGAGCAGTGGTTACACATTGAGCTGCTAACCGTGAGGTCGACAGTTTGAAACCACCAGCCTCTCTGAGGGAAAAAGATGGGGCTTTCTACTCCCATAAAGAGGTACCCACAAGGACAGTTCCAAATTGTGAGTTCACTGTGAGACAGCATCGACTAGATCGCAATGAGTTTTAATTTTGTTTTATTATTTTTTTGGAGACTTTCCATGGCATATAATACAAGTTAAGTAAGTATTTGTTCCTAAAGTCCCATTTCTGTTAGCTGCTGTGGTGAAAAATTTGAATGTAAAGCAATGTGTAGACTTGCAAATCAGTCCATTCCACTAAATTAATTAAAGGAAAGGAAAAGGGCAAGGAGGAAAGAAGACAGGAGGGAGTGAGAGCATTTTGTTCTCCTAGCTAATGTCCCCCTTCATCCAGGTTTGTCTCATAATGATAAACCTTCAACTCTCCTTCTGAATATCATTTATGGCTAATTCTGTATCCTTCAGTAGATCAACATGTTCCCTCTGGAAGAAAGCCTCTTTGACTTTTTGAAAACTGTGGTAATACATTTACTTTTTCAATATAGTGCAGCTCATTGACATTGATTGCGTTCATCATTTTGTTCAACCATCATCCCTCTCCAATCCCAATATGTTTAGCAATCTTTGCAGAAGCTCAGTGCTCCCCATCTTTCCCCCAGTCTCCCTCCTGTTGTGAGGGTTTAACATTACAAACTTTATTTAGCTGTGTAACCAACAACCCTTAAACAGGGAGTTAATCAAATACCCCAACGAAGCATTTTGTTATTATCTTTCACAGTTCCTGTGAGTGAACTGACTCAGTTTAGTGTTTTGATTTGAGGTCCTCACAGTTGCAAGACAAAAAGTCACAAGTGGTGGCATCAGCTAAAAACTCAACAATGATAGAAATCTATGATGATTTCTTTATTGACAATTCCAGAGCCTCAGAGCTCTTGACACCAAATTAACAAGCATTTTTTTTTTTAATCTTCAAGGGGTAGGAAGAAAAAGTTTCTGGGTCAGATTACTCAGATTTGGTGTAGTATTGTCTTCAGAGTATTTTATTTTTTTAAAACAGTGACATAATCTCCCAAATTCAAAGAATTGTGAGACTCCACTTTTTGTTAATTCCATTGAGGAAGGTCATGTTGCTCAGAAGATATTATTATGTCATTTCTGAAAAATCTAATCCACCATAATCCTGTGCTTATGAAATTCACACCACTCATATCATATACATGTGCCTCCCCTGAACTTTTATTATATTATCCCCTTATAACATCAGTCCAGAATTTATGCATTGGGCTGTTAATCACAAGGTCATAAAGTTCAACCCACCAGAGCTTTCTGCTCCAACATGTATTTATAGCTTCACTCTAAACAATAGTTCTCTTCTGCCCTACAGGAGAGCAGGAAGTGAAAATTGACTTGAAGGCATAGGTATTGGTAAATTAGCTACAGATATAGATGAACTTTATTGAACATGGTTCCTTGCATGTAGTTCCTATAATATGCTTCTACTCTCTCTAAGCTATTAATTACAGAGATCAGGTAACTGAACCGTCCTGCTCCTTCACACACATGCTGCTCATGCTTTGGGAATACAGTGATAGGAAGACTTAAAAATTGCTTCCACTCCCAGAAAGAGATAAAATGAAGCATATGAGTCATTGGCTTATAGAATTCTGAAATCCAGGTAAGCATATGCTGTTAGCTTGTGGATTAGATACTATCTTGATCCATAGGATGATTCTAAGTTTCTCTGCAATTCTTGGTTTTAGCTTCTAGACTCTTGGTCTTGTATGCTAAGTCATATATATTTATGATTCAGTCATATATATGTATGTATATATATATATTTATCACTATAAATATAGTGATAAATATATATATTTATTCTACCAGAAGTGGCCAAAATTTCAGCTCACATTTCTCAGTGATCACAAGGATTAATGATCTCAAGTGGCACATAATTGTGGTATTAATACATATTCCCCTACTGCAGAATGAATTATACATTTTGATGACTGATGAAATGGACTGAGCCTTATAAGTTGCATGAGTTCTAATCTTAATAGTTTAGAAACAGGAATTAAACATAAGGGGAATAATGTTTAACCCTTTGAAGTCAAATGAACTATTTCAATTCCATGTGTGTCAGGACTTTCTTTACAAGGTTATTAATTATCCTATTAAAAATCTAGATTAGTGTACTCCTTGTTACTACTTTCTCTAAGAAAACAAAAGTGTCTGTCATTGAGTTGATTGCAACTTACAGTGACCCTACCAGACATAGTTGAACTGCCCTTCTGGGTTTCCAAAACTGTGAATCTTTATGGGAACAGAAAACCTCATCTTTCTTCAATGGAGCAACTGGTGGGTTTGAACTGCTGCCTTTTCAGGTAGCAGTCCAAAGCACAACCCACTAAGACAGCAGGCCTAGTAGCTGTTTCTGTTTTACTTGCTTGAATTGCATCAAAATACATCTGTCCCTCACTGATGTTTTGCTGTACTGTCAACTTTTAGAGATGGTAGACTGTCTTTTTCATGGTTACACTTTCAAAGCATAAACTGCCCCTTGGTAATGTGTAAGATACATAACAGACTGAAACCAAGAAGCCAGGGGGGAAAATACAGGAAAAAATATATATATAAGGGAGGAAAAAAATAAATGTAAGCATAATGGAAACAAAATGGAAAATCTTTGAGATACATGCATTATTCTCACCCAATGATAAGTTCTTGCTTTGGGAACATAAATTCGATTGTCATGTAAAAATTCAACAAAATGGCTACAAATTTACACATAACGCAAGGGGTCTTCATATTAAATACATAAATATACTTTTCTCCATGACATATCAAATGTTAGATCAGTGTTGTGTATTAAAAATAAAAATCTGAGACACCCGCCTGCGGATCTCCTTGGTCTTTACTCCATAGACAATGGGGTTAAGAGCTGGCGGCACAAGTAGATAGATGGTAGACAAGAGAATGTGGACATAGGGTGACACATGACCGAAACGATGGCTAAAGAAGGAAAAAAAAGCAAGGATATAAAACTCAAGAAATACAACAATATGAGCAGTACAAGTGTTGAATGCTTTGAGTCGTGCTTCCTTCTGGGGAAGGCGGAAAACAGCTCGGAAAATCAGAATGTAAGAGATGAAAACAAACATCATGTCAAAACCTAGAATTGCAAATGCCACAAAAAGCCCGTATGATGTGTTGACATGGACGTCTTCAGCAGCCAGCTTGACCACAGCCATATGCTCACAATAAGAATGAACAATGATCACAGATTGGAAAAGTTGCAATCTTTTGAGTAGAATGGGTAAAATGCCAACAAGCATTGTTGCCCGGATTGCTACTACCATCACCATCTTAACTAAAACATAAGGTGTTAAAATGGATGTGTGCCTCAATGGATCACAGATGGCAACATAGCGGTCAAAGGCCATGGCCAGAAGAATGCCAGATTCCGTACCCTGTAAGGCATGGATAAAGAAGAGTTGGGTAAGGCAGGCATCAAATGCCATGGAGCAAAAACCAAACCAGAAAATAGCCAACATCTTTGGAGCAATGGCCATACAGAGCCCTAGATCAGTGGCTGCCAGTACCGCCAGAAAGATGTACATAGGTTGATGCAGGGTGCGTTCTGTTGGGATGATGATTAGTAAGAAGATATTACCAACCAGAGCCAACAAGCACACAGCAAAGAAGGGAAATCCAATCCAAAATTGCACATGCTCTAATCCAGGGATGCCAATCAGGATCACTGTCCTGGGATTCAGATACGATGTGTTGCTGAATCCCATTGAGGCTGGTGAATACTTACTTTCTTTACCACTGATGCTGATACCTAGTCAAAGAGAAAATATGGATGGGAAAAGAGAAGGGCAATTGCTTCCTCATTTTCCCATAGGAATTAAAAACTTGAATGAAAATGTTCCTATGTGATATGGAGTATTTGGAAATTTATTTAAGGGAAGTATGAAAATGAGTTTTTGTAAAATATTTTTACAAGCCCAATTCGTGTGTGTGTGTGTGTGTGTGTGTGTGTGTTAGAGGAAAATGGGTGCTTACCCTTTAGAAAGCATAGAAATTAAAACCTTTGTTAAGAGCACTAAACCTCATAGTTATTAAAATCCCCTCCATATGATGGAATGATTAAATTGCATTATATGTGAAGTGTGTACCAATAAACTATTTAAAATTTAAAAATAAATTAAATAATGAATGAGGAAAGTGATGAATTCTCTAGGAGTGGTTGCTGACATATATGAATATGTCTTGTGAAAAGTGGCATGAGCTGACAAAAAAAATAGAGCTCAAAGGAGCTATAAAAGTTAATATACGAGTATCTTCAGTAAGTTTTTAAGTTTCCTAAAAACCTAAGGACAAAAGTGAAAACTAGCTTTGGATTCTTTGTAATAGGTGGAAATCATGAGATTGGCGTTTAAAAATATAGCATACAATCTAAAAATAGCTATCATTTACTTCAAATGGCATTTCAATTATAATTTGGGGTAAAAAATGTTAGTTTTTCATTGAATTATCGTGAAAAATACATTATTCTCTTTGTGAAGGACTTTCTTCAAAGTATGGGAAAGAGTAAACAAAGATATATGGTAGCCAGTACCTGTGAACTAGCTCTGTTAAGATAGAGGTACACAATTGGATTTTTGAGATGTAAAATTAATGTCAGAAATGAGGGAACGTCTGGAGGAAATAATTAATAAAGTAATTTTCTAAATGTGAATGATTTGCATCATTTTAATCTATGTAAGTCAACAAATGAGTATTATTATAATAGGAAAGTTACTTCCAATCATGTGCACATTTTGTTGGATTATATAAATATCACTCATTTAAATGAATTTTTCCTTTTCAATAAAGAAATAATTTTAAATTTTCTTAAAAGGTTAGTGAATACACAGGAAAAGCATTAATGAAATACCAAGTGTCTTTAAAAGTAGGCTAAAATAACCTCTGTTAGAACCAAATATGCATTTGTTACAACTTAGCCTTCTATGATCAATGACTACTCATTCCCAGTGTCTAAATGGAAGAGATGAGAATAAAAGTGATTTAAAGAATAGAAAATAAAAATGTACAAAAAGGTGACCAAAATATTTAATGCCCCTAAAAATGAAGATTATTTTTCAGACAGTAGGATATGAGCTATAGTCTCTGTGGCTATGGATTATACACTACTCTGGATACTACTATGGATATGGATATGGATATGGATATACTACTATGGATAATATGCTAAAGCTATACAAGGCATTAGAATGTGCTATGTTGGACTTGTTCCCCATACCTTATAAATTCCCCTATTCAAAACAGGTTCACATGCACATCACACACACACACACACACAGAGAGAGAGAGAGAGAGAGAGAGAGAGAGAACTTCCAAATGCTGGATATGTCTCAGTTCTAAAAACCAAACAATGTAAAATAACTTTGTTTATAAAAGGGAGCCTGGAAATTCTGTTCTAATTTTATTTTCACCACTAATTTCTTCAGATACAATTAAGAAGATGGTATTAGGTTACCTGTGAATGTGTTCCAGCTTCAAATAACAGGCCTCTAGTCCATTGCTCATTTTGTTCATAAAGAAATCTGAGTCCAGAGAAGGTTAGTGGTGCGCCAAAAGATAGTTGGTTACTGAGAGATGAAGGGTTAAGATCTTCTGCTCCTCTCAGACCCTCCACCAGATACAGATTCCAATTCAGAAAAAGAAACTCGCCCACAGAGACAGAATATAATAACTGGAAAGTGGAAGATGGAATATAAGGGCAATAAATAGCATAAGTCTTTTCTATCAGGTTTTGAATCTTGGGAAGGTATTTCTAGTTAAATTGTTGTCATCACTTGCCTTTAGCTACTGCTTTTGTCAGGCCTATCAATCTGAGCCAATCCCAGCGCAATGCTATAGAAGACCCACAGAGAAGTCCTCATACCTCTGAGACCTAGCCTCTGTTGCAAGAGACACTCTATGCTCAAGGACAAGCGGAATATATTCAGTTATCTATTGAGAAGTTATCCCCAAGGAATAATCCAACAGGTACTTGAGGAAAAGAACCAGGACATCTCAAATTATGATTTGCTTTTTGAGATTATTAGGAGTTCAGGGGAAGTAAATTTGAGATATGAAGAAATCTTAAGAGCAGAAAGATGAAATACAATAATTCAGTCAGCTTTATAAGCCAGACTTAAGGTAAAAATTAGTTGGCACTATATGAAGGAGTTCAAAAAGCCATGGAAAATGGAAAAGATCTTAATGATATTTTTAACAAACTATTTGATGTCCCCTTGTATATTTTCAGTTTACTTAGATCCAAAAGTAAGACCCATGAAAACAGTAGACAACACATCAAATGACATACTGCATTGGCAAATCTGCTGCAAAAGACCTCTTTAAATGGTTTAAAAGCACAAGTGCCACTTTCAAAATTAAGTAGTGACCAAAACAAGTCATGGTAATTTCAATCACCTTATATGCATGCAAAATCTGGACTAAAAATATGAAAAATCAAAGAAAATTCTTAATTGCGGTTTTGGCAAAGAATATTTGCTAGATGAGAGAGGTTTCAAAAGTTCACCATGCATAGAACAACTTTAACTATACAAATGAACTTACACAGGTCTTACAAGACTGAGGTGAAACTAAGGCCTTAATGGTAAGGAGAGGAAATATTAAAGAACTAGAAAACAGTTATGTATTTCATCAGTGTTCTTTTGCACCCTGGATATATCATCCCTTCTGTGTGGCCTTTCTGAAAGAAACTGATGGGTTTGGGGTCTCCACTTTGTCCCCACTCCTTCATGTCAATTTGATTGCTTGTTTTTGAATTTTGATATCTATTCCCGTTGACATCTCATGATCACATAGGCTGGTGTAGTTCTTCCATGTGGGCTTTGTTACTTCCCTGCTAAATGACTGCTTAACTTCAAGTCTTTAAGACTCCAGATGCTATATTTTTCAATAGCTAGGCTACATCAGCTTTCTTCACCATATTTGCTTATGCACCCATTTTGTCTTCAGTGATCATGTTGGGAAGATATCACACAACCCCACATTATTTGAACAAACCATTCTTGTACTGAGGTAAACTTTAAGTAGAGGCCCAAAGTTCATCTGCTTCCTTATTGTATACACATAGAAATACACATATCTTTATATATCTATTTATTTACATATATATTTATATATAGATAATTTTTACTTTCTTTTTCTTTTGCTGTTTTCTTTGTTCTTTCCCTCTGCCCCACTATCATATTTACCCATGGTTAATCGCTCAGTAATTCCTCTCACATACATGGCGCATTTTCCCTGATGCCAAAACAAATTTTGAGAAATCATTATTCTCTTTCTTGTCCACTGACACCACTTCATGAATTTTTGTAGTAGTTATTGAGTAATTCTAATTTTACAGCAATTTATTCAATATCTTTGAGCAATAACATCATAGAATGTTGGGGCATATTTTAAATGGGAGGTTCATGTGCTAACCACATAATCATCTTAATGTATTTCATTGAAATACAACACCATTAGTTGTACTGAAATGGGTAACTTGCTTAATTCTTTACTCCAAGATAGAGGGCCTGGTATGTAAGTTCAGTCTTTTCTTTTGTTTGTTCTTTTAATTTGATGTGAGACAACTTTTAATTCCAGATTAGAGATGATATGTCATTAGTTGGTTTTATAATTGGACTTCTGATATTGTGTACGCAGTTCATGGCTATATTTTTGAGAATTTATTTCTTACACTCTCAATATTCACAAGATTAAAAAGGCATGGCTATCATGTTTATAGTTTGTCTTTATTCTAATTTTTCTACCATTTCTGAGTAATTCTGCAACTTATTCTAGGAGTTGCTGTTAAAGTTTATTGTATTTATTTCCTTTCTACCTTATTTGTTTATTTTTTTTTGCAAATCTCCCATTTCCTTTATTTTCCTTTCCATCTATGATATATCAAGATTTCTAAACTTCATATTTTTTACATTGGTCCTTTTATCTTTTTATCAATACCACTGTTTCATATCTAACATAACTTTAGATATGAGACATAATGAAGCCTACTTGGAAAAGAGAAGCATGGTTGATCAATTGTGAGGGACTAGGAGCTTTATCATAGATGTGTTGCTACAGAGCTGCCATGAGTTGAATTGGTAAAATAGGACAATGAGTGAAGCCAAATGTCATCATCAAACTTTTATTCATATCCTGAACAGTTGAACCACAAGACCAATGAGATGCCTATTTCCTGTTGTTCAAATCTCCCTCAAGAAACAGGCCTGGGAAGAGTGAGGAGGGTTTAGCACACATGGAATTTGGCTGGAAGGAGGGAGAGGGGAAATGACTAAGAGTGGGAAGATCCTGACACAAAGTGTCTCAGTCAATATCACTGCTAAGTCTCTCAAGAAGTCTGTGGGATAGGAATACAAGAATGTATAGGAGCAAGACTGGCATGTATTACCTTGGTCCTGCAACTCTCTGTAGAAAATTGCAATGCATAGTCTGCATCTCAAGTCTGACTTGAGGAATGTGATTTCTCCATTAGATTTTTCAGACAAAGCTTTGACATTGGTTGTTGTGATGCCTGGAAGATCACATAGAAGATTCTTTCCTCTTCTCATATAAGGCAGAGTTTTCGCATATGATATAAATATTCCATTGTGAGAATATAAGACATTTAGATAAAATCATCATTAACAGCAAGACATAATTTATAATCGTGTTCTTATTAGTTGACATAATTCCCATGAAGTTTTTGAAGACTTTTTCTGTGGCATCCTTGTTTAAGAAATTTATTGATAATAACTTTTTTTAGAAGAGACCATGAGAGAAACATTTATTTATAATGAATTTTAGATACCCTAATTCTATTCACTCTGATTATACACTGTAGTAACAAACAAATTGCATTTTACAGTTACTTAACCATGTGAAAATATCCTTTAACACTAAAAATTTCACAGTTATATGTTGATAAGAAAGCTAGGTGGCTTAGTGGATAGGTTCAGCCTAAGAAGGTTAGTGGATAGGTTCAGCACGGTAAAGCACCCATCCTCTGGAATTTTTACAGCAATAAAAGATAATCCAAGTATTTCTAGAGATTCGCTATTAGGGCAACAGTGTAAGAAGCTTTATTGTCCATAAAGCAATACACTTTGATTTACTAAAAGAGAATAGGACACTGCACATGATATAGATATAACTTTGAATATGTAACCAAAGCAATTAACTAAGCAGATGTGGTACAGACACACTTGAATTAGAATGAAAATACAGAATATCACAAAAGGTGAGTGCAACAAAAACAATGATTGACAAGAAAGTTATAATTTAAAATACATCTATTCCAAAAAAAGATAGTTTTAAAACCACTAGTAAAAATATAAAGACATTTTAAAAAACTCCATTAGGATAAGAGACTAAAAAGAAATGACATAAATAAATGTGCTTAGTATATAAGGCACAAGAAGTTGAACAGAGTGATGGGGATAACCCTAACTCCCAAGGAGTGGCTGGTGATTTTGAAAGGCTGACTTTGAAGTTAGCGGCCCAGTGTGTAAACATTGCACAGCAAGGGAGCCTGTAAGAAGTTAAAAAAAAAAAACAGGATAAAAATATGACAATAAAAATCAAGTCAGCTCCTTCCTTTTTTAGGGTTGCCATTCACTTGGTAGATGTTTTACTATTCTTTGATTTTTAGCCTATTTGTGTTTGAAGTGTGCCTTTGGTTTTTAGGAGTGTCTCTTGGAAGCAGCAAATACGGGGGTCTTGTTTTCTAATCCTGTCTGCTACTCACTGTCCTTTCATGGATCTATTTATTCCATTGGCATTCAGTGTAATTGTTATATGTTGGTTTGTGGTTGCCATTTGCTTTAGCTTTGTTTGTTTTCTTACTTTTTGTGTCTATGGTTTTATTGGTGTTTTTATTCCTCCTCTATTTGTGTGTTGTTTTGAGTGTCGCTTTCATACTGCTAGTTTCTGGGTAATGTTATCCTGTGTTGTTCTCGGGTTTGCCTACTGTATGGTTGATTCTCTGTCTATAGTAATCTGGTTAAGATTTTTTTAATGTTGGTTTGCTTTTACAATTCCTTTAATTTTCCCTTGTCTGGAAATGCCTCTCCCTCTTATTTGAAGGATTAATTTGGCTGGCTATAGGATTCTTGGTTGTCAGGTCTTTTTGTTTCTTTTTTTTTTTCTCTCCCCCTTTTAGTATTTTACATCTCTACTCCATTGTCTTCTTGCTTACATAGTTTTTGCTGAGAATTCTGAGTTTTACCTTATCAATTTTCTTTGTAAATGACTGCACTTTTTTCTTTAGCTCTCCTTGAGATACTCTCCTTTTCCTTGAAATTGGATAGTTTCACTACACGGTGACATACTGTTTCTCTTGGGGTCTCTCCTAGTAGAATTCACTCAAATTCTTTAAAGATTATTTTCTTCTCCTTTATTATGTTAGATAAATTGTCTTCAATGATTTCTTGTTTTATTTTCTCTACAGAGTTTTTTGTTTCATCTTCTTCCCGAATCACAGTGAGAAATAGATTGTTTCTCTCAATAATATCCAACATTGTTCACATGCTTTTTTCTGATTCCTTCACTTTTTTTGTTTATTATTTCTCTCGCCAACTGTTGTCAGAGTCATTGTGGATTTCCTCTTCCTCCCTTCTACTCCTGAGGTTTTTATTATGTTGTCTAATTCTGCTATTATATTACTTGTCATCTTGGATTCCTTTCGGTTTAAGGGTTTTAGATTTTCAATTTCTTCCATTGTTCTCTTGAGTACTTCCCACATCTCTGGATTAGACCTGAATATCATTCTTCTGAATTCTATATTTGGTAATTGCATGGCCTTTGCTTCAGAGTATCTCCCTTGGGATTGGTTATTTTTTATTGTTTTCTTTTCCTTGATTTTGTCTGTTTGTTTGTTTACTGTGGTTAACTGCTGTTTATTTGCCATCATGGTGCAGCGATTAGTGGTGTACGTGCCACTGGATCATGCAGTGGAATTTGGCTCTGTTTCAATGACATGGTAGAGGTTTAACAGGAGCTTGAAGATATATGATGGTGAAATGGAGGAAAAGGGAGAGTGATGAGGTAATGGGACAGATGGGGTCTGGGGAAGAAGAGCGATAATAAAATCAATGTCATGATAATCATAATAACCAGCTGGCTGGAAAGGGCTACACATTTGTAAAAATAATGTGAACCTGTATTTTGTGAGGGGTAATCAGAATTAATGACTTCTACTGCAATATATTTCACAATGAAAAAGATAGTCAGAAAGACGATGGGTGTAATGCAGAGAGAAGAGGGACAAAAGAGACAAAAGACCAGGTGTGACCTGGGTATTAATGCTAATTTCTTTTGCTATAATAATGTGAAACTGGGTATGCCAGTGTACTCAGTAGGTAGGAGGAGAAGGCCATTGTTGGATTAGTGTGATGGAAACCAAATGATTGCTCATTTTTTCCTGGGGGAAAGAGATTCTCAGGAGGGTGAGGCCACACCAGAAGAAGGCTGTGGCAGAAGTAAGTAAAATCTCCAGAAATTTGGGAGTATCGAAATAGAGCAAAAGTACAAAAACTGAAGAAAATAAATAGAAACTACTACTGCTTTTTTATAGGGAAACATGCTCTTTAGTCGTGTTATTTTTTTTAAAACTTGTGCTGCATGGTAGATATGGGGCAAGGAGGGTAGAGGGTACCAGAGTAGGGGAGAAGTGGGGAAAATGCTTGGGTGCTGATTATGTCTACACCAAGCTGCTCAGGAGGAACTATCTGCCAGAGGCCAGGGAGGTAACTGGTTTGATTGGGTGGGTTGCCTCTGGGACTAGTAGCAATCCGATGTGCAGGGCAGGAAAGAGACTCTCAGAAGCAGTATGTGTCAATGGTCTAAGGTAAAGAGTAGTTTTTCAGCGAGCTTTTTTGCTCTCCCTCTTTAAGAAATGTGGGTATACTTCTCTATATGCTGCAATTCCCACTACCAGGAAGACCAGGATATTCATCCTGGGGAACCTTCTCTGACAGTTGCTCAGGAGATCTTCCCTTGCTTGTTATCTGGCAGCAAATTTTCCTCAAGAAAAACCTTCTTATGAAGCAAACCCTTCATATACCTTCATATGAGCTCTATCTGAATTCAGGACTATATTACCCAATAAAGAACAGATAATGCTAGACAAGGTATAGAAAGATTTGAATCCTCATATGCAGCTGATGAGTCTGCAAATATAGTTTGAGGACAGCCATATATCTCAGATAACTACGAATAGAAATTCTGTATAATACAGAAAAAACTTTATTGGCCATATACTTGGCAATATATATATATATATAGATAGATAGATAGATAGATAGATAGATAGATAGATAGATACATACACACACACACAGACACACTCCCATGTTCATCACAACATGGTTCACAATAGCAAGAAGTAGGAAACAGCCCAAACATCCATTAGGAGGAAAATGGATTTTTAAAAAAACTTTAGTATATAAATACAATGAAATACCACCATCACTAAAACAATGGTGAAACCATGAAGCACCTCATAACATGGATGGACCTGGAGAGCATTATGCTGAGTGAAGTTAGTCACAGAAAGAAAAATAATGTATGAAACTGCTACTATAAGACAAAAGGCAAGACCAAGACTTGTGCACCAAGATTCCCAAGGCAAGGAGGGAAAGGAAGAGTAGAGAGTTGACAAGTGTCGACCTGGGGGAAAGGGAGGATGGAAGTTCACAAGTTGGAGGAGTGAAATCGGAAAAGCAGGTGGAGTAGAATATGGGGAGGGGGTTCATGAGTGATGTGAGCTGTCAAACACAGAGTTGATGATCGGAAATGTAAACTCCCTCACCTGATTCAATTTTTTTTTAATAGTAAAGCTTAGTCCAGGTGCCGCTTAGCTCTCAGAGTGTCATTGCTACTTTGGGATCCTTTAAAGAGATATTTGCGCCAGATTTGCTTAATGCAGCCCGTCATTTGATTATTTGATTGTAGCTCTCATGTGATTTATTTACTACTCTGTCTAGAATTTGATATGTGTTCACTTTTTGGAAAAAATGGAACGGTCATGAGATAATGAGCTCGGGAGAAGGGCCAGTTGTCAACATTTATAAAACCTTCCTGGGACAAACAGAAAACAAAAATATTTATGAGAAAAAATCAATTGGAAAATTATCAGAGCAAGAAAGTAGTTTTACATTCCTGAAGAATTCATAGGCCTGCTGGAGTATGATGAAAGAGCCCTGGTAGTACAGTCAGGTAGCACAGTGGACTATGTGTTGTGTTGC
>NW_022103939.1:2769321-2777962 GCF_000313985.2 Echinops telfairi
ATGACAATTCTCAAGAAGTGAAGGAATGTCCAGATACAACCAACACTTGCAGAGTGGGCTGCGCTGCACTGAGGGCTCTGCTGGAATGACTCACGGGGGCTCCAAAAGCTAAGGTCCACACTTTCTCCCAGATCAAAGCTAGAGTGCAAATGTTCTTAACTGTCAGGAGGTGCTGAGTAATTGTTTTTTCCCCGGGAAAGGGATGGTAGGTCAATTAAATTGGGGAACCTATGATGTAACCCAGCAATTGCACTCCTAAGAATATAAACAAAACAATTTAAAAGTTATGTAGACAAAAGAAATTTTAAAAATTATACGGAAGTGATCATAACTGCCTTAGGTAATAACCACCAAATATAAATAACTTAAAGGTCTATAAATTGATGTAAAGTAGACTCCTGAAGTTATACAGATTTATCAACCACCACAAAATATACAAAATTCTTTGCCTCTGGCCAATGATTCCAGTGGGATCTACTTATGTCAGATATGATTCTTGTTTATCCTAAGAGATTATCTTAAATTGCTACATATAGAAGCTGCGTGCCTGGATTTCTTCTTGGCCCTGAATTGTTTCCTGTTTTCTCTGCTAGTTAAGCTTATGATGGAAGTTGAAAGGGGTGGGAAGAAGGAAGCTAACCTAAGCATTCAGAGGAAGATTCAAAAGAAAATGAGACAATCGGCTTCTGTAAACATCTCCTTAATTTCTAATTTACTGAGATTCAAAGGAGGAGATATCAAGCAGAGGAAGTAATTATGTATTCATTCTCCCTGGCTGAAGTGAAGAAAGAACAAGATTTTGGAAGGCAGAGATTTTTTTGAGAATATCATAGAAATGAGAGTCATACTCTTTTCATCATATATCCTATCCTATAGATCTAAAAAAAGAGGAATGAAAACATGGATACTGTATCACATCTGGATTCAATTACAGGTTGAAATTTTTAGGACATTGCATTCACATAAATTTTACCACGCATGGTTTTATAAGAAATGTTTTTGGAAGCCAGTGTCTGTATTTGTGAGTGTGTATGTGTTTTTCAATTCTGCTCTCCCCATGTACTGCATTAAATGTATGCAACCAAGATATTATTGAGAACTTAATTGTAAAAGTGACTGACATATGTTATAAAAAATATCTGTGGGGTTACTTTGTATGTGTGTGGAGCCCTGTACTTACCCGTAGAATCCCAACTCACATGATTGTCTTCTTTTTCTTTGAGCCCCAACTACTTTATTCATCTCTCTCCCTCTATGTATAACCATTGCAGTGTAAGTTACTTATTTATAACTAATGGTTTTTTCTTTTCATTCCTAAGAAGCTTAATTATATTTTTAAAATATCTACCTCAACCAAAGGTTTTTCACTATATTAGTAATGTCTGGGGTTCAGTAAAGAAATCCAGAAAAGATTGGCTTAATGAGTGATAATAGGAGAAGTTTACATGATTCTGACAACCATATGTAGGTAGAGCTCTGCTTAAGTTATTATGAGTGCAGATTTTATTTATGTTTTCAACAGCTGATTGCAGTAGTACTGAAGGGCCTAGATTTGACAGAGTATCGGGAAAATAAGGTTAGAGACCTATAGGTTCTTTACCACATACAATTGTTACTGAATTAAATTTCCCTTTCTTCTTTAACCTCCCTACCCTTTGTCTCTTGTTCATTCCCCTTATCTTATGCCTTATCTAACTCTGTCAGATATGTGGGCAGCAAGATACAGGAATCTGCTTTACTCAGTGACTGGTATCTGGAACACACTTAGATCAATTCACCAATCCAGCTAAGTAACTACTTTACATATGTTAGCATGAGGGAGTCTGGGTTCCTTCACCCACCCTTCCTCATAGAATATTTTATTCTTAGTTTCACCTCCAAATATCAAAAATTATGAACTATTTAATTTGTATTACGAAAGATAGCATCAGCTCTCTCCTGTAGATCACCTGATGGATTGGAACTACCAACCTTAGAGCTAGCAATTCAATGCTTCCATAACAGCACCAGAAAGGCACCAGGAGCTCCTTTCAGTTACAACTTTGTTTCTTACACAAAAATATTCAATAATTTTGTGAAATTAAGTACAAATATGCTTATAGAAGAACATGTTTTACTATCGATAGATAGGTGAATGGTATGATTCCTATAATATAAATGGGTGTGTGCATTATGCATTATATTTCTGTAAATTTTACATTTTAACACAGTAATTCATACGTTGCTGCTAGTTTTACTTATCCAATCTTTTCATACACACTACAGATTAAAAATTTGGATTGTTTCTCACAACAGAAAAGTAAAGATCCAACTGAACATGATTTTCATGTTTTGCAGGATCTGGATGTGATCACATTGTCATAACAAATTTACCTTCAAAGCCTCAGCAGTGCCGTCAGGAAGCTAAAGAAAGCAAAATATGCCACCCGTGAACATGTCCCGCCCCTCTTCTATGACTTTTTTGCTACTGGGCATCCCAGGACTAGAGCACCTTCATGTCTGGATTGGGATCCCCTTCTGTTCCATGTATGTGGTGGCTGTGGTAGGAAATGTGACCATTCTGGCTGTAGTGAGGGCAGAGCGCAGCCTCCATGAACCCATGTTTCTTTTTCTGTGCATGTTGTCTATTACGGACCTGGTCCTCTCGACATCGACCTTACCCCGTATGCTTTGTCTCTTCTGGTTCGGAGCCCGTGATATTGCCTTTGATGCTTGCCTGACCCAGATGTTCTTTATCCACAGCTTTACTACCATGGAATCGGGCTTCTTCCTGGCCATGGCCATTGACCGTTATGTAGCCATCTGTGACCCGTTGCACCATACTACCATTCTCACCCATTCTCGCATCATCGTAATAGGTATAATTGTGGTGATTCGTGGTGTAGCTTTCTTTACCCCACACCCTATTTTGCTCAAGCAACTACCCTACTGTAGATCACGAATCATTGCCCACACCTACTGTGAGTTCATGGCTGTGGCAAAGCTAGCATGTATGGACACAGGATCAACCAAACGTTATAGCCTCAGTATGGCTTCCATAATTGGGGCAAGTGATGCCATTCTCACTGCTGTATCCTATGCCTTCATCCTTCGCTCTGTATTCCGCTTGCCATCCAGAGAAGCCAGCTTTAAGGCTTTGGGCACATGTGGCTCTCATGTCTGTGTCATTCTAGTTTTCTATTCCACAGCTGGTTTCTCCATCTTCACTCACCGGTTTGGGAAAAATGTGCCAGCACACATTCATATTTTTATTGCAAATATGTACCTTTTGGTGCCCCCTTTCCTTAACCCCATTGTGTATGGAGTACGGACCAAGAAAATACGGGAAAATGTTTTTAGGGCTCTAGGGTTCAAAGTAGCCTGATTTTAGTTCAATGGGTAAAAGAAATGGTTTAAGAACAATTTCAAATAGAAAGATGATGTAGGAGAAATAAATAATTGCTCTTAATTCCTCAAAAACTGGTATTAGCACCTGAAAGTGCTGTTCATGACCAGATTCATGTAATTTCTATATTTCCAAATGAATCTTTTCAGATATTTTATTTAGTAAATATTGGAACCAATATTGTTAATCTCTGCCTTGCTAAGTGTGTTTCAGAGGATAATTACAAATAATGTGTGAAAATAAGGGAAGAATGAGATTCTAATATAGTAGAAAAATATGTAGGGTTCCCAAGAGAACCGTATGTTTGATGATATAGAATATGCAGTAAAATAACTTTATCAGGTTATGTAATTGGGATTCTATTTCTCAAATAAAAACAAATTGAAGTCCTTTTATTTATCCAGATAATTATTTTCACCTTTGTTTGGGAATATTATCTATAATCCCTGGACTTTCTTTTTCTGACAACCATCCAAAATGGAGATTTTGATATTTACACTAAAAAAATGTCCTCTGTCCTTGCTTATTGATCCTAGCAACTCATACCCATAAGCCATACACAAAAACAAACATTTCTACATTCATCAATTACCATGTCCATAACAGCTCTGGAGAGTGTGAAGTGTCCTATTTTGGAGAACTTAGCAAAAGTGGTGTGACCCCATTAATAAAAGTAACTCAAGATCAGTCAATAACAATTTTAAGGGGTATAGTAATGCATTTATTTGAACATGGTAGGTTAAAAATTCATGAAGGATATTAAATTGTATAACCTATTGGAGTTAAGACTCAGCTAATGTACATATTGTACATATTTATATGTCATCAACATTTATGGAATTAGTAGTAGTGAAATCATGCAGGAGGCATCATTTGATTTTCCTCTTCCAGACTTTCTAAAAGAGGTCACATGTTTTATTAACCCTTAAATATTTTATCTTCTCTGTCTCCTTCCACATTCACTTTCCCATTATTTTTCTTGTTTTAACTTCTTTTTTCCTATTTGTTTTATATTCTTATTCTTATCACCTCTTCTGTCTACATAATTATAAGTTTCACTGATAACAAATATTATTTAATGGGAAGATTTGTATTCTGCTGTATTAATAAGGAAGTGGCTTTCCAAAATATGTTTCTGGGAAGTTCTATAACTTACTGGCTTTGGAGTTAACTGCCTGGGTAAAAAATGCTAGACTATCCCCACTCTCATGGCTACTTAATTTCAGATATGTTAAAAAAAAAAAAAAGAAAAGAAAGCCTACTTCATGTGATTGTGTAAGAATCAGGCTCAAATAATGATGCACCTCTTAAATGAAAAAGGCTGTCATTTTTATGATGATATCTCTATATTGTCTTTCATGTAGACAATATCTTTTACAACCAAATCTTATTATCACACCCTTTCCATGTATATTCAAATGTTATGATGTCACTTGAAGGAAGTGTTTTAAACATTAAAACTACCCAAGATCATTGAGTGAAAAATAATTTTCTTGCCTTATTTTGAAAGTTTGAAAAGGAATGTTCAAAATACACCCTCAAAAGCCTTTTGTTGTCATGTGCTCTCCAGTCAGTTCTGACCCACGGTGACACTTTCCGGTTCTGTGCCATCCTCACAAGTGTTCTCATATTTGAGCCCATCGATGCAGCACTGTGTCAATCCATATGGCGGAAGATTTCCTCATTTTCAACGCCCCGCTGTTTTACAAAGCATGATATTCTAAAGGGACTGCTCTTCTTTGAAAACATGTCCAAAGTACTTGAGGAAAATTCTCACCATCCTTCTCTCTAAGAAGCACTCTAACTGCATTTCTTCCAAGGTAGATTTGTTTGTTCTCTGGGCAGTATATGTCACTTTGAATATCCTCCACCAACACCATCATTCAAGTGCCTCAGTTATGGTTGGCCTTCCTTACTCAATGCTCTACTTTCACATGTATATGAACCCATTGGAAATACCATGGCTTGAGTTGGATGCACTTCAATCCTCAAATAACATATTTTCTTTACAACATTTTCAAGAGGCCTTGTGAAGCAATTTCACCAAAGGCAGCATGCCCTTTGCTCTCTTGAATGCTGATTCCATGAGCATTGATTGTGGATTCAAGCGAGAGGAAATCTTTGACAACTTCAATGTTTTCTCCAATTATCATAATGCTACCTACTGGTCTAGATGGGAGCGTCTTGGTTTTCTTTCCATTGAGTTGCTATCCATACTGAAGGCTGAGGCCTTGATCTTCATCAGCAAGTGCTTCAAGTTCTCTTCAGATTGCAGATTGTTCATAACCCTTTCTCCAATCTTGTCGCTGTATTCTGTCTCATATAATCCAGTTTCTCTGACTGTTTGGTCTGCATAAAGATTGAATAAGTATGGTGAAAGGATAGAGCCAGGGTGCACACTTTTCCTGATTTTAAACCATGCAGTATCCCCTTGTTTTATTTGCACAACTGCCTCTTAATTCATGTACACAATGTAGTGTTCTGGGATTACCTTTCTTCTCAAAGCTAGCTATAATTTTTGTCCAAAATAACAGTGGAATGCCTTAGTATAATCAATAAACACAAGTAAATGTCTTTTGGGTATTTTTTGTTTTAGTCAAGATCTATATGACATGATCAGCAATGATATCCTTTGTTGCACATCCTTTTCTGAATCCAGCCTGAACCTTAACCAGCTTGTTGTACTGCTGCAACTCTTGTTGAATGACCTTCAGCAAAAATTTACTGCGTGTGATATGAATGATATTGTTCTATAATTTGAGTATTCTGTCGGGTCACCTTTCTTTGGAGTGGTACAAATATGTATCTGTTCTAGTCAGTTAGCCAAGTAGCTATCTTCCAAATATCCTCACTTAGATGAGTGAGTGCTTCCAGTGTTGCATCAGTTCATTGAAACATTTCAATGGGCATTCCATCAATTCCTGGAGCATTGTTTTTAGCTAATGCTTTATTGGAGCTTGAACTTCTTCCTTCAGTACCACTATTTCTTGTTCATATACTCCCTCTTGCAATGTGTGAATGCAGACTAGTTCTAATTGGTACAATGACTGTGTATTCTTTCGATCTTCTTTTGATACTTCCTACATCATTCAGTATTTTTCCCATAGAATCAATATTGCAACTCAAATCTTCATTTTTTTCTCTTTAGTATTAATCCCTTGGACTGATTGCTTCCTTGAGTTTGTTTCTTTTCCTTCATTTATGTTCCACTCAGGAAGAAGCAAGTCATTGTTTCTCTGATGGCTAGATTTAAGCTTGTAAAATGTCAGGTGCGACTCTCCAGAATAGGTCAATTGTGTTTTTCCAGTGGTGCTAAATGTCCCATGGTCCAAACTTACTTCAGTGCAAGTGAAGGTCCATAGGCTTTTCAGTGATTTAAAAATTGCACATAAAGCAAGTGAAGGTGATTGTAAAGAAAACTATGTTGCTAGTAGAAGTAGGTTCAAGATTCTAAGTGAGAGTATATTTTTAAAACAGTAAAGAATAAATTATGAAATTTAGGATTTTTCTCATAGAGTTTCATGCATAAGTTCCATATGAGCAGGAATTAACTCAAGGGCACCAAACCACAGTAACAAAATGAGAAAGCCAAAGTTAAGTTATCCACAAATTAAATGCTCACGATTTTTGGACTGCCTGTATTACCTTCAGCTGAGAAGGAATTTCTGCCTGTCAGGAATGGTTCAGAAATATTTTATTTGCATTACCACACTAGATGAAAAAGCTTAAATCTTAAAGCCTGGATGTGGGAGAAACGTAAGTGAGCCAAGGGTAACCTTTTATTTTTTCAACAGTTTTTCTGTCATATAATTCACATATCATGCAGTTCAATCATGTTTTAAGTTGTAGAATTATCATCGAAATCAACTTTGAAATTCGTTCTTGTGCTTGTTGTTATTATCACCCTATTTCCTTCAGGCCTCTTTTGCATAGCCCCAAGAAAATATTAGTCCAATTACTATGTCAATAGATTGATCTACCCTGAATTTAACATACAGAAAAAATAAAACAATTCAATAAAATGTTTTTTTAAAAAGCACCACAATTTCTGAGCTAACAAAGTATGAATAAAGAAAAGGAAAATGTTTTGAAAATGATGATGGCAACAAATGTACAAATGTGCTTGACAGTATGTATGTATGGATGGATTGTGATAAGAGTTTTATGAGCCCCCAATAAAATGATAATAAAGTGAAAGCATAAAACCATAACAACAAGGTAAAACAGAGAAAATATCAATGAAAATATTAAAAAGTGAAACAAATTATAGATAGTTCAAAAGTTAAGGTCCAATAATAAGGTGTAAAATGTTACCCTAACTGCATCTGAAAGAATCCACTTTCTAGAGCACTTTGAATGATAGCAAGGCTATTCACTGTTCTATGTTCAAAGATAACTTAATTTTTCCTTGAGTTCATTCATTTTAAATATACTGAGCATGTTCTTGCTTTTAATTTTTAAACTCGAAGTCTTGACACATTTCATTAAAATATCTTATTTTGTCTACTTTAGCTGCCCTTTGAAATTTTCTGTTCAGCTCTTTGACTTCATCATTTCTTCCATTTCCCTTAGCTACTCTATGGTTAGGAACAAGCTTGAGAATCCCTTCAGACATCCACTTTGATGTTTTCTTTATTCCTGACTTTTTAATGGCCTTTCACTTTCTCTGTGTGTGATCTTCTTGCTGTCCACCAAGAGCTCCTCGAGTTGTCTTTCACTTGTGTTCAATCTGTCAAATCTGTTCATTTGATAAGCTGGAGATTCAGGGGGGATAGACTCAAGATCATATTTTGGCTCTAATGGACTTATTAAAATTTCCTTCAGCTTCAATTTGAACTTAGGTGTGAGCATTTGATGGTCTGTTCCACAGTTGGCCACAGGTCTCATTGTAGCTGCTTATACTGAGCTTCCCCATCATTTCTTGCCACCAACCCAAAACCAGATTCGCTGCCATTGAGTTAATGCTGACTCATAGTGACCCCCTGTGGGTTTCCAAGGTTGTAACAATTGACTAGAGTAGAAATCCTAGTCTTTCTCCTGAAGAGCGTCTGGGGGTTTTGAACTGCCCGCTATGGGAGTCACAGTCCAACACATAATCACTATCCCCCCAGGCTCCATCTCTTCCCACAGATGTAGTCAATTTGATTTCTATGTACAATGAACCCTCGTTTATCGCGGTTAATCGGTTCTAGACCCTACCGTGATAAATGAAATTCCGCGAAGTAGGATTCCTTATTTGTAAATCAAATATTTTCG
>NW_022103939.1:2780152-2781295 GCF_000313985.2 Echinops telfairi
CGAAGTGGTGAGGGTTCACTGTATTCCATTTGGAAAAGTCCATGTGACTTTTGTGTTGTTGAAAAAAAGTAGTTGTGATTTCAAGGTTTTCTATCATCAAGGCCATACTTTCTAACTACTGTTCCTTCCACTTGGATTCCAACTTTTGCATTCCAATCACCAATAGTTATCAATGTATCTTGAGGGTGTGCTTAATTAATTCCTGACTGAAGATATTCGTATAATTCTTCAATTTCTTCATCATTTGCTTTTGTGGCCGGTGCACAACTTTGGATAATAGTTATATTGACTGGGATTCCTTGAGGCAGATAGAAATAATCCTATTACAGACAGCATTGGACTTCAGGGTAGATCTTCACGTGTCCTTTTTGTCAAAGAATGCAACACCATTCTGCGTTAATGTTTCATTCCTGGCATAGGAAAGCGTATGATTTTTTGATTCAACATGGCCAGTAACAGCCCAGTTTAGCTCACTAATGCCTAGAATATTGATTTGTATGTGTTCAACTACATTTTTTAAAGGAAACAATTTTCTCAGATTCATACTTCATACATTCTAGAGTCTGATTATTAATTGATAATTTCACTTATTACTTCTCATTGTGCCTCATCACCAAATGAATGTCCCAAAGTCTTTATTCCCATGTTTACTCCATCCATGTCATTATGGTTGACTTTGCTTTGAGAAGGCAGCTCTTCCTCAGTAATGTTTTGAGTGCCTTCTCAAATGAGGGGCTCATCTTCTGGCAGTGTTTGTGGCAACATTCAGCATCTTTTCATGAGATTTTCAGTATCTGACTATGTTTAATGCTATCCAACCAGCTTTCATTGGCTAATTCCTCCATAGTGAGCAGCTCGTTCCGTCTTTGCAGTCTGCTCTGCCTCTGGAAGCACTGCTGAAACTCCTTCACTGTGGGGGACCCTGCTGGTATTTGAAATACCAGTGACATAGCTTCCAGCATCACAGCAACTCACAAGCCACCACAGTATAAACTGACAGACATGTGGTGAAAATGTATTTAATAATGTTATATATGCACCCGCTTTTTCTTCAGAGATCGTGTCGGAATAGGCTAGTGTGCTTCTTCCATGTGGGCTTTGTTGTTTCTCAGCTAGATGGCTGCTTGTTTATCTTCAGACCTT
>NW_022103939.1:2782811-2784903 GCF_000313985.2 Echinops telfairi
CCTTCATGGTTTTCCTTACTGTTAGAATATCAATAAAGAGAATCATTGAACCTTTGCCAGGCAGTCAGTGGACACTTCTTTCAGAAGTGCCTCAGAAGAAAAGCCTGCAGAGCTATTTCTGAAACTTTAACCATTGAAAATCCAATAGAACACAGTTCTCCTAAGACACACATGGAATTTCCATGAGGTGGAGTCAACTGGCTGAAAAGTGGTACTTTGCCATCAATGCAAACAATAAACTACCCAAGACACTAACTGTACAATATAATAAATGGCATCTATATTACTTAGAAAGTATTTAGGTGATGATGGCAACAAATGTACAAATGTGCTTGACACAATGTTTGGATGGATTGTGATAAGAGTTGTATGAGCCACCAATGAAATTATTTTTAAAAAGAAAGTATTTAGGCAACTTAAAAGTCAAACAATAGATAGAGAAGCCAGCTTAGACTGAAACTACCGAGATTCATGCTAACTCTAAGTCAGAAAAACCGAAAACAGCACCGGCAGTTTCATCACATCTTGAGGGTGTGAGCAGATGGTGGACGCTGAGACGATGACAGCAGTCCGGTAGGATTGGGAACCCTGAGGAAATACAGCTGAATAGAGGGAGTACGGTGAAAAAAATACCATCTCCCTCCTTCTATTATCTGCCTTATTCCTACCTCTAACCAAGCCCAACAGGAAGCCACGTTATCTGTGATCACAGGAAATAAAACCTCCAGTGTTCAAATCTAATTAAGAGAAGGAAGTAGAACAGATCTGAGGAAAGTAGATCTAATTTTGACATAAATTCCCAACCAAACCATAGATTATGATGTTCCCATATGGAGAAAGTGCTCCAGTGGGACAGTAGAACTAGGCTTCGACCACCCTAAAGGTTACTCATTGAAACCCACCAGTTGTTACATGCGACAGTATGTGGCAGTTTGCTTCCATAAATATTATAGACTTGAGAATCCTATGGGGCAGCTCTATTCTACACTTTGTTGTAGCTATGAGTTGGAATCATCTCAACAAGTTTGCATTTGATTGATACATGAATACAATGCCAACTCCCTACTTTTTTATCAAAGAACACTCAGCAAATTCAGGTACAAGAGCATGGCTAGGAAGGTGTTCTTTAGAATTAAGTCTGCTTCAGGGTATTTTACTTATGAATATGTGGAAGCTTATGGATATATTAATTTTATTACTCCAATTACTACAGAGATCCAGCCCGCCACTTCTTCTACCTAGAATTACATTCATGGTCATGCAATATTTAGAACCTGGCAGCTGTCTGTGCTTTAGTCAAAAAGGTGCAATGAACCAAGTAGAAGAGGGGCCTGAAATCCAGATGCCATTTTCCCTTTTAGTTTCTAAGCCCAGAGCTTGGGTGCACAGCCACCACAAAGACTGAGTGCTTTCAAGAGACCAAAGCGTGTCTATAGAGTCTGGGAAATATTAGTGTAATTGCTTACACTTAGGAAATATCCTCATGAGAGACTATATTCAGGATGTTTCTTATAAGTCTGCTGTCCCCCCAGAGAAGAAGTATAAGGACACTTGTTGCAATTATAGGTTACATTCATCTGAACTCAGGCTACAAAGGAAGAGCATTCATTTGCTGAAGCTTAGAGTGATGGTTGAGGTGAGAAGAGAGAATTCAGCGTTCGTATAAGATGGGAAGGACTGCAATGAGGCTCAAGGTCAAACGCTGTGGAGTGAAAACTTAAAAGATTCTGGTTATATAAAAGATGTTTCTACATAATAACTTTTTAAGGGAAAATGTTGTTAACAAAAGAGACTGTGTGTAAGCTGTGATTTGTATGCTTCTCATAGTTTTTGTAGTATAAGCAAGCTCCAGGATTAGGACATGACCTGTAATGACTAAATTCTTATTTTTTAATAATACACCTGTTTTTTTCAGGCCAAAAATACCTGTATTATATATTAAATATGATCATCATATACGGCATTTGAGTCAAATAATGCTCTTAATTTAAAATTTGTTGTTGTTACAGTAACTTTCCAGAATCCTTTTAATCTATCCTTAGATACTTCTTTATGATAACCTAAAGACTTTGAACCAAAAATAGAATAGAAA
>NW_022103939.1:2786877-2788581 GCF_000313985.2 Echinops telfairi
AGTGTTACATTACAAAGTAATGCTTATACCCTAATGTATGAGTGTATAATTATGCACATCCTAAAAGAAAAATAATACATGTACAGAGTTAACTAATTTAAAATTTTGCAACAAATATAAAATCGCTAATCTAGTTTTGGAGTTGCAATAGTTGTGAGGAGATGCACTTTTGAGAGAGGCGTAAGATTAGGTAAACAAAATTTTCCCCAAAACTCGGTCTTCTCATAGAAATTGCATATTTTCCACAGATTAAAAACTTCTTAAATTGTTAGAATAATTATCAAGAATTCTGAAAAAAAAAAAGAAGGTTGATTTTGACAGTTTTTCATAATGTTCTCACTTGCTTTTATGGAGAACATATCTAACAGTATATATTAATTTCAGTACTTTATGTGTGTTACTCAGAGCCTTGTTAATTAGCACTTGGTCATTGAGAAGCCTGCTATCATTCTCTGATCTTCTGTGCATAATATATATTTTTCTGTTGTTATCATTATCATTGTCTTTGAGAAATTTGATTATTCTATGCCTTTGTGTTGTTGAAGTCACTAGTTAGCACTTTTTTAATTTATTAAAGGCTGTTCATTAGGTTCCAGTCATTTGCAGTGGAGAGCAAAAAGCCTGATGACCAGCCAAAAATACCCATGATGAGGTCTTCTCTATAAATAGTGAGGTCATGATGAGTTGGATTATTTCCTCACTGGTTCGGATGCTTTTGCTTTTTGTTATTTATTTTAAGTTTTGTGTCATTGTGGTGTGTTAAGTTTCTTGAATATGCAGATTTAAATTGTTTAATAAAATATAAAAAACTCATGATTCCATCTCTTTTTTATCATAACTCATTATAAATTTGACTGAATGAAGTTGTACTGCAGTTCATTGATTTTTTTTTTACTTTTTAAAACAAGATTGAAAAAAATTAAAAGAAAATAAAACAAGATTGTCAGCTTTCTTCTTTGATAATGTCTACTAAGATAGCTTCAACTTCACCAATCAAATGCTCTGTGATATTACAACTTAAGGGAAATTAACACATATTCCCACATATTACACCTTAAATATTGTAATTTTAATTTTACTAGATTTGTTTTGAGTAATTTCATATCATAGATAGTTTTACTTATTTTTAACATTATATATAACTTTAATATATGAAATATGTTTATAACAATGTTACACACATCTTTGTTTTTAATTCTAATTAAAAACCATTTAATCGGTGACATTTCCAGTTCAATTTCAATTTGTTAATTTTTGTCCTCACTGTGGTTTCCTGCTTTTTTCATTACAGGTTCATTGGAATTTTGTTTCTCTGTGTACTGGATATTATTTGCATTCCTATAAGATGATTTCATTTTTGTTATATGGGAATTTGTTACATTGTCTGGACATTGGCTGACCTTTTCAAGTCTTGGTGTCGAGTTTTTATTTAATGTAAAGCCCTGGCAGCATAGTAATTATACACTTGACTCAAGGTTCATATGCAGCTCTGTGGTAAAAAGCCCTTGGAAGAACCCCAGGACAGCCTACTCTTCCAACAATGGCAATGAGTTTAGATTTGGTCATGGCTTTAAATGGACCATTACAAATTTTCATATGGAAAAAAGAAACATTTATTTAGGTTTTATTTTGTCTTGCTGTTGTGATAAGAAGGAAGCCTAGTACTGATGTTCTGTAAGTGTTGGCCTGTTAATATCAAAGTCC
>NW_022103939.1:2788847-2792965 GCF_000313985.2 Echinops telfairi
ATCCCACCCACAAGAGCAGTTGGTGATTTTGAACTGTTAATGTTGTGGTTAGCAGCCCAACATGCAACCACTACCACATCAGGGTTTTTTCTTAGCACTTTAAAATTTAACCAATCACTGCCAAGTGAATTCTGATGCATGGCCACCCATGTGTTGCGTCATTGGGTTTTTAAGTTTCTGACTGTTTGGAAGTTGATCAGACCTTTCTACCACATCACCATTGTGTAGGCTTGAAGCACCAGCATTTCAGTTAGTAATACTGCACTTAACCATTGTGTCACTCAGAGCCTCTTCTTGGTACTCTACATCATCATAAGTTTTGAGTGTTTCCAGTATAAATAATTCAGAGATGAACTAGGCACTTCAAATATTGTTTCCTTAGGATCTTTTCAGTGATCCTTTCTTATACATGAATTAATCAGAATGAAGAAAATACTGAAAGGAGGACTTAGAATTTCACTGGAGTTCCCATTCTGTGCAGATCTATCTCACTGGCACTCTGATCTACTGTTTCTGCAGGCCCTCAACTCAGGAAATCTCTTCCTGGTGTCCACAAAAACTCACTGTCTTCCAGATTATTAGCTAACTAATTAAACAATTAATTATTCTAATTAATAGCGACCCTTTTATGGCAGAAAAGAACTTCCTTTTTATGTTTCTGATATTGTAAATCCTTATGGGACCAGAAAACTTCATCTGTCTCCCTCAGAGCAACTGATGGATTCAGACGGTGGATCTTGTACCCCAGGCAAGCGAAATTTCTCTAGGCAGTAAACTTAGGCAATTAGTGGATATGACTACATGTTTTTCTTCTCTCAGCATGTCCAAGACTTTGACAGCCTATGCTTCATATATTTTCATGATATTTTAGTTGTTTCAGGTATTATTAAAGCCTGACAAAAGTGGATGTCTCTGTATCATCTTTTAAGTCAAAATTTAGAAACTTTTTACTGTCTGATCTGATTCTTATCATTGGATACTCACTACACAAAGCCATAAAAACTTGCAAACATTTTACTAAGCACTAACAAATGGAAAAACAAAATGAAAACAAAATCCACAATAGTCTTGTGTAAATGAATACACTCAAAATTTTCCAAAAAAAAGTTACAATATATGTAGAGCAGACTTTACTCCTTTTTTATCTCTTTATCATTTTCTAAAAATGTATTTTATTTTATCATGATTTTGAACCTTGCATTATGTTAAAATATCTTCCAAATGAGTAATAGAACTAGGAGACCTACAAAAGCCCTTCTTTGAGACCTCATTGACTCTTTCCTTACTTTCCAATGAGCAGAAAAGCTCACTTTCCTTCTATTGCCCCAAAACTTACTTGGATAACTTCTTAATAAAGAATTAGCTAATTTAATATATCCCTTTTATTCTATTTCAGTTCTTTATAACATGAACACAAATTCACTCTGAATATCTTTATTGTTTGTTCTAATAGTGTGTATCCTTTGCATTGCAGAAGGGTAAAAGATGTGTAACTACTAAAATTCACAAATAATGATTTGATTCGTGTCATTATTCTTGCTCATCCATACAAATATACAAGTAATTAGGAAAGTGTAATTGATAATGGGATATGCATAATATATTATACACATAATATATTATAGCTCTGTTAATAGTCCAGTCTGTGATAGAGAACTCTCCAAGAGAGAAAGGGTTTTATTGAACTTTGTGTGATGGTTTAGCTCTCTGTTTAGGGTCATCTACGTCTTTGATCATCAATGATAACCACTGGTGATTCCATAGTTCACTCCAAGGCTATCTATTAAAAAAAAAAACAAGAGTCTTTAGTAACATTTTTCACCACTGCTTTTTATTTTTCATGCTCATTTAAACTGAAGATTTCAGCTTAAAATTAAATGGAAATATTAATAGAGAAATGATAGTAATAGAAAATATAGCATGAAATTTTATTTGACACAGTTATTAAGAATATTATTGTATGTGCTATATGGTTTATTAATCATATATATTTGAAAAATATTATAATCTGGTTTAATGTTATGCAATTTATTATTAGATAAACTGATAAATAGCTCATATAATATCTAAAGGAAATATAAAATTTAAATCAGCACGTAATTTTGATGTCGTCACTCTATGGATGATACCTATTACTGCTACAAGTCCTATTGGCTCATGACTCTTCCAAAATAGTAGGGCTGTGTAAAGTTTAATTGACTTCAAGTTGGGCAGCTCAATGTTTTCCTTATGAGATTTCTGTGAGTGTTTTACCACCTGCAAAGTCCAAAGACACAGTCACCATTATGACCAAAATACACATAGATTCATTAATTGTTGATCCCTGAGGGTAGTACTCCAGTGACTACAAAACTCTGCCCAAGGCAGTGAGAATTCTCTTGGGGAACAAAGAGAAATCCTCCTCCATGATCACTGACAGTCATTCTCATAAGTCATTATTCACTCATAACCTCCTAACAGACATTTTGGTATTAGAAAAGGAAATACCCAGTGGGGTGGGGTTGGGGGGTCCTATAGCCACCAAGAGATATACATGCAACCCAGGCAAAAAGACCAGCCACATGACAAGGTAGGAGGGATATGTGAGACAATGATATGACTACTGGAGTGGGATGCAGGTGAGGAATTAAAAATATTGAACCCTAGTTGAAGAATATCAAACAATTTGTTATGTCCCAGCATAGCCTCCAGGTGGAGTAGGGAAACTCTCTTGCAGTATCAAATTTAAAAATGTTATCAGCTGAATTGAGGCTAGGTCCACACTATCTCCCCAAATAGGTTGTGTGGCTAAAATAAACACAGCAATGGGGGAATTCGAAATAGAAGCTATTTGTTATCATAAGAAGATAAGTGTTATACTTACCTGGCAGGGGAGATGACATGATCACAACGGTGGTTTTCCCAGGGCGAGGCTTATCCATTGCACTGCAGATGTGCTGACCCCTGCGATTTTTCCAAATGTGAGAAACTCAAGCAGAAGTAGTAAAATAAATAAATAAATAAAAGAAGATAAGTGCTTAAACATAATAATTTTAGGCCGTCCTAATGAATACCAGATGCAAAACAAAAAGCTTGTGATATATAATGCAAAGAATTCTAATGAAGGAAATGTATTAAGTTAAATTCTGAAATAGCACACACACTTGGTCACCACTATGGTGATGGGTCTGAGAGCTATCTAAATAGTCTGTTCTTAAAAAATTGAAAGTACAAATGTAATAGAATAAAACACAAAATTAAGCCCTGTTCAAATGACACCCAGATTTCAAATTTGTTTTTACACAATTTTGATATTATTATAAATTGATTTATATTAAATTATAAGTAGATTATATAGAGATTTACATGAAAAGCAGGCTTAATCATCATGAATTTATTTATTTATTAAACGTAGAAAACCATTGCTGTTGAGTCAAATTGAATTCATGGTAACCTTATACTGTTAGAATAGAGCTGTGCTATACAGAGTTTTCAAGTGCTGATTTTTTAGAATAGATTTTCAAGTCGTTCTTTCTCAATATCTCAAAGTGAACCAGAATCATCAATAATTTGGTATGCATTAGAATACTTTGCCTAATTTAAGTCACCAAGGCACTAATAAACCAGCTTCCCTAGATAAAAACAAAATAAGGACAATATGATTTTGAGAAGGAATCAGAGAGAGAATTCACAATTCTAATGTATTTGTTTAATAAAACTATAAGCAAATTGGGACATGGTATATTTTAACTTTTTCCTAGGTAGTATTTATAGAGGGGAAGATAGAAGGAGATATGGAGTAATAACCCCCAAATTTAGATTCCGGTTTTCAATTTCCCAAAATAGGGTCGATTGTCTCTTTCATCTTTGAATTCTGAGAATAAAGAAAGCAGTCCTGGCCCATTAAAATTCCTTTCCACTCGTGCCTGAACGTGGTAACAACTTTTATATTAACTGCTATGGATGTCATTGGACTGACACTAAATATTTTAAGTACAAACAAAGAATATTATTCCATTGATAGGTTGGAGATGACTTTGAAGACAATCAAAATACCACAGAGTCAATGACTGAAAATGCTAGCTCAGAACAGAACTAATTTCCATCCAGCCACCTTTCTCCTCCTTGGAATCCCAGGA
>NW_022103939.1:2793766-2794909 GCF_000313985.2 Echinops telfairi
AGGTTTCTGAAAATATTTTCCAATACAAATAATTGATTTTATATTGTTGTTGTTGTCAAGGTTGTTCTGACTCATAGTTCTTCTATGCACCATTGAATGAAACACCGTCCTGTCTAATATCATCCTCAAGTTTGTTGTTATGTTATAATTCTATATGGTTTTTAGTTATGTAGCATATTCAAGCAATAAGCATAATTCCACAAAACAATTTATTGCTTTGTTGAAGTAAATTAACCTTTTGTAGGGAGACCGAGGTTTTTCATGTGAACATTGACTTTATATTTACTTGTCTGGTGAATATATAGTCTAGGTCTAGCAAATAGAAAACACAGAATATTTTATCAGAGATAATACCATTTTTCCTGCAGTGTTGTTTCCTAATTTGTCAATACACATAGGATTGAGTTCAAGATACACCAGCAGCTTAATCAGCAATGGTTCATAAGGTCACTAATTTTGTCATTTCTTGGCAGAAACACTGGAGTGACAGGTTCGTAGATGTCAGTCTGAATTTATAAAGATGCAAGATTTGTTCTCATGTTTTCACCTGTTAATAATCTAGATACTAAATAAAATTACTTCAGCAAATTTGTATCTGAAAATAATGGACATTCTTCCATTATAAAGAAGCTAGGGCAATGATTGAGGTGAAAGTTACCACCCAATCTTTGGTGCAGAACTGATCAGATGTGCCTGATGTAGCTGTTTTATATATGACAGTATCCTTAAAAATTCTTATAATTATAGTATTTAATTGCATTACCTTAATTTTTTCAGTGTCATGGCTATATTTTTCTGATTATACAAGTGAAATTTTTTCTGAATTTGAAAATTAACCTAGGAAAGGTAAAAGTAACCTTAAAAATGCACTAATAAAAAATGTAGTGGTTATTTTTCCTATTCAGAAATACTATCAAAAACATGTCTTCACATGGAATATATACTTCTTAATATATATGAAAATCTAAATCTATTTCTTTTTACACCAGATATTTGCTTAGCTTTATTTTATTACACTAGGTCTCACATAGTCTCAACAGTTTATTGAAGTTGAGAAATGTGAACCACATGTTCACATACACACACATTCTATTTGGAATTCAATATAAGGATCAAGTTTGTGCTGATGTTCTTATTGTTGGG
>NW_022103939.1:2795385-2800420 GCF_000313985.2 Echinops telfairi
AATTCATCACTGTTGAAATATATGTATTTGATTTTTAGAAATGATGCAAATTGCCAAAACACTCCTAAAAACATTAAAAAGAATACATATAGTCAATTTTATTTCACATTTACATTCTCCTGAAAATTGCTGATGTGAGTAAATGGTTTTGTTTATATGGCAGCTAGAAGTGTTCAGTATTGAACAATTTTTAGGGACATTTTAATAAACTTTTCTCTTTGAATGACTTATTTTTGGGTCAATGTTTATCCATACAATAAGTGAGTTCTCTGCAAAATATTTGTGCTCGCCTAAATCTCATTTTCTCAAAATGTGATTCTGTGATTGATTCCTGTAAAGCTAAAAAGTACCCCTATAGTTGTATATAGCTATACACTGTTATTACTGACAGTTACTGCTATGTCCATTTCTATTTATAGACAACCATGAATGCAGACTATATCTGGTATGTATGGGATTTTCATGAGTTCATTTTATGAGAGTGAATACCCATGCCATTTTTCTAAGGTACATGTGGGTGGATTTAGAATTCCTCGATCTTTAGGTAAATAACTGAGTGAGTTAACCATTTGCACGAATGAAGTGCAGACAATTTGTATATGTATGAAATGATACCAATTTGAGCTCATAGCTAGTGGGGTCATTCTAACTCATAATGAACCTGTATTTCGTTTCTGAGATTGTAGATCTTTGTGGGAACAGACAACCTCCTATTTCTCTATTAGCTGGTGTGTTTAAACCAGCTAATTCTTCTAGAGATTAACAGTCCAGAGCCTTACCTATAATGCCACCTCACTCACTCAAATCATTGCCATTTAGTCAATCCTGATACATAACTGCATATATGCATTTAGACATATATTTATATGCATATGTATATTTATATGCCTTTGCATATAAGCATATATTTATAAATAATCTGGTAATTGTCTAATATTAAAATATATATAATAACAGAATATCCCTTATATGAATATAATGATGTTTATATTCAATATTTTATGGTTGGTAGAATTCTTATGTGAAGCTGTCTGGTCAGGAGCTTTTTTCATTGGTAGTTTCTTGATAAACTTATCTATTTATTCTTTTGCTATGCATCTGTTTAGCTTCTTGACTTCTAACTTGGATAATCTAGGGATGGATTGTTTTTCCAAGTATTGGCCAATGTCTTCCTCATTGTTGAATTAATTAGAATTCAGCCTTTCTTCTATAAAAGCCACTTATCTCACACTTTGCAGGTTGAGGTACAGGCAACCAGGTGGTGGACAGTCCAACCCCAAGGATTTACATGTCATTCCAAGACATAGAAGAGGAAAGGGAGGGAGAGAAAAGAGGGTAAAAAGAGGAAGATGATAGCACTGGGGGAGCAGGGCACTAAGAGGGCGGGTGTTGTTTATGTCTCCACAGAAATGAGAGTGTGTGCACAGACCCCACCACAGGGGGGCAAACTTTGTGGACAACATAACCACATAAAGAAACTCTTGAACAGAGAGGTCTATAAGGCTGGCCCAATTTGAGCCAAACTGACCCCTTCCTAGAGGTGGTTCTGCTAAGAAGGACAAAACTAAACCAACAGGTTAGGGAGAGGGCTGGCCTGACATGTCCACATGTAGGCAAAGCAAGAAGGAAAAAGAGAGAGCGAAGGACTAGACTCCATATTGGGACACCAAGCCCTGAGGAAAATGTTACTACATGGAGATGCTAAGGCACAGAGAGGACTGTTAGTCCAACAGCAGCTTGAGACATGATGCTCCCTTGCTGGAGCATATACTGCAACAGAAAACAACACTGGGGACACAAGGCAGGAAGTCAAGTTAGGTCTGACACCACCACTACCGCCTCTAGTGGGGCTAACCAAGAAGGGAACATAACAGATCAGCAATGGGTGCAAAGCAAAGCCACAAAGCCCAGACAAGTCCCAGAAATACACTTCAGGCTTGGAGGGGAAGTTCCTGGAACTACCCAGACAGGTGGGGAAATAGGCATAAAGGTAAGCAGACAGACCTGGAATTATGCATGATTTTTTTTTGGGGGGGGGAGGGTTGTTTGCTGGTTTTTCTTGTGTGTTTTTTTCTCTTTATTCCCCCTCTTTTTTATTCTATCCTATTTTTCGTTTTGTTTTGTTTTTGTCTCTGTTATTTTTGTTTTGCCTACCAATATAAGATATGCATGGTAAGCAAGCCCGAGGAGAAAGCAATGGGACTGTTGGTTCCAGAGAGACTTTTGTGGGGGCAGGGGAGGGGGAAAGAAGTGGTGAGCAAATAAGGCCATAGACAGGGGAATAACTAGGGAATTACAGCAACAATTAGGAAGACATAGCGATCCATGTAGTGTTGGAGCAACAGCAATCTAGTTGGGAGGAATTACTGAGAGGCAGAAGAAGAGTGAGCATGATGGTGAAGCAGGAGGAAGGTAAAAGGAAACAGGAAAGATGTATGGACCAAGCTATGGATAGAGGTAGAAACATAGGTGTGTACATAAGTAAATATATTAATTCATAAAAATAGAGGTATTGGCCTATGTACATATATATATATAGAGGGCAATACATTGAGGAAGAGGACAGACTTTGGGTCTCTGCTTAAGCACTGCCTCAATGCAAGAACACTTTGCTCTAACAACCTAGCATTCTATGATGCTCACCCGCCTGACATGATCACTAAAGATAAAATGGGTGCATAAGTAAATATGGTGCAGAAAGCTGATGCTTCCCAGCTACCAAAATATATAGTGTCTGGGGTCTTAAAGTCTTGAAGCTAAACAAGTGGTCATCTAGCAGAGAAGCAACAAGCCAAATGGAAGAAGTACACCATCCTGTGTGATCATGAGGTGTCAACGGAATAAGGTAACAGGCACAAGAAGAACCAAATCAAATTTAAAAAAACCCACAAACATATTGTTGAAAATGAAGGGGGTCAGAGCAGTGACTCAAAACCCTCTGTACATAATAATATATCCCCTCACAGAAGGGTGATAAGAAAGAGATGAGTTAACCAGACATCCTATATTTCCGATGAAACACACAATATTCCTCTGGTTCTTTGAGGCTTCCTCCTCCCCTTCCTTCCCCCACTATCTTGACCTTCCAGCATTCCAGTTCTGGCCAAACAAAGCAGGTACACTGGTACATATAAGAGTTCACTGCACATGGAATACAGGGCAGATAAACCCTTCAAGAACAGAAATGGGAGTAGCAATACCAAGAGGGTAGGGGGAAGGGGGAGGAGGAAGGGAGTAGGGGGAACTGGTCACAATGCTCGCTACAAACCCCGCCTTCCACCCAGTGGAACCAACAACAGAAACATGGGTGAAAGGAGAGAGTGGTCAGTGTAAGATATCAAACAATAATAATTTGAAATTTATCAAGGTGTCACAAGGGTAGGGGGTATTAGGGAAAAAAAGAGGAGCTCATACCAAGGGCTCAAATAGATAGCAAATGCTTAGAAAATGATGATGGCAGCATATGTACAAATAGGTTTAATACAAATGATGTATGGAATATTATAAGAGCTGAGTCCCCAATAAAATGATTTTTAAAAAGGAATACAGACTTTCATAGTACTTTGTGATTATCATTTTAATCTCGTTGGGGTTTTAAATTTCCCTGGTTTCATCCCTCATCCTGGCTATTGATGTTTCCTCCTTTCCTTGGTCAGGTTTGCCATCAGTCTGTCAATTCTGTTGATCCTTTCAAATAACCAGCTTTTTGCTACATTGCATTCTTCTCTTGACTTCCCACTCATTTAACTCTGCTCTGATTTTTATTATTTCTTTTCTTTTGTAAGTGGAGGGGTTTTTCTGTTGACTCTGTTCTAGATGCTGGAGGTTTTGTGATAGCATATCAGTCATAAGTCTCTCTTCCTTTTTCAGTTATGCATTGATTGCTATCAAAATTACTCTGATAACTATTCTTACTGTATCTCATAGGTTGGGGCATGTTATAGTCTCATTCTCATTAGCTTCTTGAAATTTCCTAATTTCCCCTCTAATCTGGGTCAATACCCATTCATGTACTCAGGCTCTACTTGTATCTCAGCATGTGGTCTATTTTCAAAAATGAGCCAGGTGCACCTGAAAAGAATGCAAATTTTTTGCATGTGGATGGAGAGCTCTATATATGTCTATCAGTTCCAGTCTTCTAATTATAATGTTTAGCTTTGTAGCCTCCTGCTGAGCTTCTTCCCAGTGATCTATCTTTCTCTGATAGTGCTGCATTAATGTCACCTACATAAGTACAAATATGCTTGACACATTGATGGATGGATTATTGTAAGAGCTGTAGAATCCCCAATAAAATGATCCTTTAATTAACAAAATTTTAAAATAAATAGAGTCACCTACCATGAGTGGCAAGCCTGTGATTTCTTTTTTCTACTTTTGAATAGATTTTTGATGAAACACGTGGGTCCCTCATTAGGTGCATATATATTTATTATGCTTACTGGTTCCTAGTCTACTGATCTGTTGAGCATTATATAGCGCTTATCCTTGTATCTTGTTATGGTTTGCACCTTGAGGCCATATTTGGTGGAGATTAGGATTGCAACCCACTGTATTTTTTAAAATAGCAGTTTTCCTGGTGTATTTTCTGCCAGCCTTTTATTCTTCGTCTATTTTTGTCTGAGAGCTAAAGATATGTCTCTTGCAGGTACCAGATTGATGCATTATGTTTTCCGAGCCAGTCTGCGAATTTATGTATTTAATAGACCAGTTCAGGCCATTGACATTCAGTTATTCCCACCAGCTGTGGATTCAGTGCTATCATCTGTTACCTTTTGTGTTTGATGTTTTCCTATCTCCCTTCATATCAGTGTGCTATGTTTATGTGGAGGGCTTCATTCTTGCCTTTTTTTCCCCCCTCTGAAGCAAAGTTATCTTGGTAGCTGTTTTTGGTGACTTGACTTCTGAACAGAGTTGCATTATATGGCATTCTCCTGCCTGTCTTGGTGGATGTTGGTCTTCTGACCACAGTGACTCTGCAAGGATTTTCTGCAGGGTTGTGTCTTTTGGTGTATTCTTTGAGTTTTTCCTTGTC
>NW_022103939.1:2801562-2804165 GCF_000313985.2 Echinops telfairi
ACAACATGTTAGGTAAAGTAGAGGAGCTCAAAAGAGAGGAAGATTCTTGGGAAGATAAATTCACACGGTAATTGAAAAAATGGGCTCAAACATAATAATTATGCAGGATAGGGCAGTGTTTAATTCTTTTGTACATAGGGTCACTATGTGTCAGAACCTACTCAACGGCACCTCAAAACAGTTTACACCATACTTAGAAAGAGAATAAAGCATAAGGAAAAGCAAACAAAAATGTCTTGAAATGTGAATGAGTCTAACATTTTCAAGAAACTGAAGAAAAGTGTGTTTTCCTTATGCTCTCTGTACAAATATGAACAGTGAGGACATTTTAGATCAGAAAATCCCCAATACTCATTTTGTCACAGTGTATGAATAAGTGTTTCTATCATTGTTTTAGACTCTCAGGAATATAACAGCTAATTAGTCCACAATTAGTGGAGAGGGCTCAGTTCAACTCACTTTTGTGGAACAGTTAATACACTGAAGTCCTTCAGCTCACAATTCACTTAATGGGCTTTGATCCAAGGTCAAGGAAGCAGACAGTGGAGGTTTCCCTCGGGCAAAATAGGCAGTCTGCTGGCAGACAGAAAACAGCAGGACGAGTCAGCAACATTCAGCAATAGTCGATAGCACTGGAGCTTAATGAAGCAGACCCAGATGGGATACTGAAACTCAAGCAATTCAAGGAGACAGGATCCACCAGCCTCAAGCTCAAGTGACAGCTTGGCAAAGCAGGTGTCAAAGGAGCCTCAAGGTTTAGCCACATGATCTGCAGGTTGGCTTGACCCACAGATAGTGTAGTACACAGGTTGAGGCAGGGAGCTAGCTAAAGCAGCAGCACGCTGATCCAAACACCAGAGAGCAAGAAAGACAGGGGCCAATCTTGCAGTCATTTATCTCTTTGTCACCAATCAAACTGCTACCTGATTAATCTATGCCCCATATTCCTATTGATCAGGTTTACACAATAAACCGAAGGTTCCCAGTAGAAATAAAACCACCAGAAGGATCACCCAATTTAGGAAAGGTTTCAGCAGAGGACCTGTGCTAAGAAAGATTAGAAAGGAGGACCAAGTAGAAGAGGGGCTTGAAATCCAGATGCCATCTTCTCTTTCAGTTTCTCAGCCCCTCAGGATGGTTAGCACACAATATGTAACTAGAGAAGAGTTATCTCTTCAAATGGAACTGATCCTAGAGAAGTGGATAGAATAACAATAATGCACTAATAATTGGATTATGAAATGGGTCAAGAAAATATAAAACTATGGAAATCAGAAGCCATGAAAGTGAAATGGAAGATATAAAATAGATATTGTAAGCATTACTGAACTAAAGTGCCCTAATAATAAAGTATTGCCATTTTGAATCAGACAATGATGTGCTTTCCATGTCTGGAATGGAAATAGAAGAGGAATTGTGTCATATTTATCTTTTCAAGATCTATCCTTAAGTAAAATGCTATCAGTAATAGAATCATATCATACTCCTACAAGGATGATCAGCTAATGTGACCATAACCTAAACTTGAGTGGACATACAATGCAGATACATTGATGATAACTGATGATTAGAATGCAAATCTTTTAAAAAAGCATAAGTGATGGCTGTTATAACAGCATCAGGCACAATAAAGTATTATAAATTTTTGTAAGATCAATAACTTCTTAATTTAATTGCAAATTCCACTGCGGAAATACAGCTGAATACAGAAGCATGGTGAAAAAATTCCCCACTTTATTCTCCTATTATCTGCTTTATTCCTGCCAGTGTCCTCCTCTAACCAAGCCCAACAGGAAGCCATGTTATCTGTGATCATAGGAAATCAAACCTACAGTGTTCAAATCCAATTCTGAGAATAAATTAGAACAGATTTGAGGAAAATGGATCCAACTTTGACATAAATTCCCAACCAAAGCATAGATTATGATGTTCTCATATGGAGAAAGAGCTCCGGTGGGACAGTGGAACTAGGCTTCTCCCCTAAAGGTCAGTCATTGAAACCCACCAGTTATTTCATGAGACAGTATGTGGCAGTTTGCTTCCATGAATATTATAGATTTGAAAATCCTTTGGGACACTTTTTTCTACCCTATGTTATAGCTATCAGTTGGATTCATTTCAAAATGCACACTCCCTATTTGTTAAACAAAAACACCCAGTAGATTCGGGTACAGAGGCATGGCTAGGAAAGTACTTTCTAGAATAAAATCTGATTCAGGGTATTTTACTTATGAATATGTGGAAGCTTATTAATATATTGATTTTTACTCCAATTACTACACAGACACAGCCCTTCACTTCTTCTACTTATAATTGCATTCATGGTCATGAAATATTTAGAACCTGGCAGCTGTATGTCCTTTAGTGAAAGAGGTGCAATGAACCAAGTAGAAGAGGGGCTTGAAATCCAGTTTCTCAGCCCGGAGCTCAGGTGCACAGCCATCACAGAGACGGAGTGCCTTCAAGACACCAAAGTGTGCCTAGGGAGTCTAGGAAATATTAGTGTAATTGCTTACACTCAGAAAATATTCTCACGAGAGAATGTATTCAGGATGTCCCTTATAAGTCTGTTTTCCCCCCTGAAAAGAAATGTAAGGGGACTG
>NW_022103939.1:2805696-2806833 GCF_000313985.2 Echinops telfairi
TTCTGTCTTGTCTACCTGTTGGCACTAATGGGAAATGTTGCCCTTTTATTAATTGTCAAGTCAGACCCTAAGCTGCATGAACCAATGTACTTCTTTCTATGCATGCTATCCATGGCTGATTTGATGCTCACTTCTTCGACAGTTCCCAAGATACTCAGCCTCTTTTGGTTCAATAATAGAGAAATCTATTTTGAAGCTTGCCTCACACAAATATACTTCATCCATTCCCTGTCTACTATGGAATCTGGATTTATCTTGACTATGGCTTTTGACCGGTATATGGCCATTTGCCAGCCACTGAGACATTCTACTGTTCTGACACCGACAGTCATTGTAAACTTAGGTCTAGCCATAGTCTTCAGAGGGGTGATCCTCCTCAGTCCACATCCTTTTCTCCTGAGGTGGCTCTCCTACTGCAAAACTAATATCATAGCCCACACTTACTGTGAGTTCATGGCCTTGATAAAGCTGGTTTGTGATCAAACCAAGATCCGAAGAGCCTATGGCCTCATGTTGGCCTTCCTACAGGGGGACTCGACTTCATCTTGATTATTAGTTCCTATGTCCTTATACTTTTCACTGTCTTCCGTCTCCCATCCAAGGCAGCCCGCCTCAAGTCTTTAAGCACCTGTGTGTCCCACGTGTGGGCCATTTTGGTATTTTATACACCAGCCTTTTTCTCGTTTCTAACTCACAGATTTGGTCATCACATTGCTCCACATATTCACATTTTTATAGCTAATATATATATACTCATTCCACCCATGATGAATCCCATTATTTATGGCATTAAAACAAAAAGGATCAGGGATGGATTTTTAAAAATCTTAACAATTAAAAGTGTTTGACTTTGCAAAGATTTGTGATTTTCCCATGTCGTCAATAAAGAAATGTGTGCCTAAACCATTAAAAAAATGAATGGAACAAGATTCTCTTACAGTGGAATGCTCTTCATTCAAGTTCACATTGACTTTAGGCTGGTAAAGCTTGGTAAGCATGTTGATTCCAATTATCGATATAATGTATAGAATACAAAATATAAGGAGAAAGATGATTTATTTTTATGATTTCCTTAGCTACCCCAAGAATTTAATATATATTTGGGGATTTATTTATTTAATCAATTTGAATGCTCAT
>NW_022103939.1:2812766-2814335 GCF_000313985.2 Echinops telfairi
TCTTCAAAAATTATAGGGCTAGGTAAAGTTTAATAGACTTCAAGTTAGGCATCTCAATGTTTTCCCATGAGATGTCTGTGCAAGTTATTCCTCCTGGAAACTTCAAAGACACAGTAATTATTATGGACAAAATACACATAGATTCATTAATTGTTGTTCCCTGATGATAGTACCCTAGAAACTACAAAACTCTGCCCAACACAGTGAGATTGCTCATGAGGAACAAAGAGAAAAATCCTCCTCCATGATCATTGACAGTTAGTCTCATGAGCGATTATTTTCTCAGAACTTCCTAACAGACCCTTGGGTATTAGAAAAGGAAATGTAGAGATGAGTATATGTCTTATAGTCACTGAGAGACATATATGCAAACCAGCCAAAGACCAGCCAGATGACAAAGTAGGAGGGTTATGTAAGGCAATGACATTGCTACTGGAGTAGGATGAAGGTAAGGAATTTAAATATTGAACAATCTTTGAAGAATATTAAACAATAAATGATGTCCCATCATAGCCTTCAAGCAGAGTTTTGAAACTCTCTTGCAGTGTCCACTTTGAATACATTAGCAGCTGATTTGAGACTAGGCATACACAGTCTCTAGAAATAAAATAAACACAGCAGTGGGGGGGTCAATTATCAACACAGACCCTCCAGGGAATGAACAGCAGAAACATAGGTGAAAGGAGACAGTGGTCAATGTAAGATATGAAAATATTAATAATTTATAATTTATCAAAGGATCATGAGGGTGGGAGAGGGGAAGGAGGGAAAAGGAGGAACTGATACTAAGGGCTCAAATAGAAAATAAATGTTTAGAAAATGATGGTGGTGGCATATGTACAAAGATGCTTGCTATAATGGATGTATCAAATGTTATAAGAATTGTAAGACTCCCAATAAAATTATGTTTTCAAAAAAAGGTAACAGCAACTATTTATTATAAATAAGAAAGGTTTTAAAGCACAGTGATAACTTTAGACACACTAAGTGCATAACAGATGAAAAAAAGCTTTGTGATATTCCATAGAAAGGCTTATAGTGAAAGAAATTAGTTAAACTCTGAATTGCACAAAACTGGTCACTATGGAGATGTGTCTGAGAGATAAGTAAGTGGTCTGTGCTTTAAAAATTGATAGTACAAATATAATAGACTAAAACTCCAAATTAAGCCCTGTTTTAATGATGCCAATTTTCAGATTTATTTTTATACGTTATTATATTATTTTAAATAGTTTCATTTTAGGTATGATAAGCATGCTTAGTTATCATGAATTTATGTATTAGACATTAAAAATATTAAACAGCCGCTGTTGAGACAAATCAATCCACAGTGACCTCATATTTTTGGAATAGATATTCCCTGTACAGTTTTCAAATGCTGAATTTTTAGAATAGATTTATAAGTCATTTTCTCAATGCTTCTGGGTGAACCAGAATCATCAATCATTTGGTTTGCATTAGAGTATTTTACCATGGGAGTCCCAAGAAGCTAATAAACAAGTTTCCTTTGAAGAGAACAAAATAAGGACAATATGATTTAAGAAGGAATCAGAAAGAGAATTCCTCACT
>NW_022103939.1:2815362-2835502 GCF_000313985.2 Echinops telfairi
ATTCATGTCCCTGATCAAACTGGCTTGTGACAATACTAGGATCCACAGAATCTATAGCTTAATTCTGGCCTTCCTTACTGGTGGACTGGACTTCATATTGATAATTTGCTCTTATATGCTCATTCTTTATGCTGTGTTTCCGCTTCCATCAAAGAAGGCTAGATTGAAGGCATTGAGTACCTGTGGTGCTCATTTTTGGGTCATCTTAGTGTCTTACATTCCTGCCTTTTTTTCCTTTATCAGCCACAGATTTGGAAATCACATTGCCCCATACATCCACATATTTATAGCAAACATTTATCTTCTTCTTCCTCCATGTTGAATCCTATCATATATGGTGTCAATACAAAAAGTATCTGGGAAAGGTTTCTTAAAGTGTTCATCTATACAAAGAAATGATTTTATGTTGTTGCTGATGTTATTGTAAGGTTCTTTCAAGTTGGTTTTGACTTATAGTCATTCTATACACAATAGAGTGATATAATGCCCAGTGTAGTAGAATCTTCAAAATCCTTGTTATATTATGATTCTTTATGGTCTTTAATTTGCAGAATATCTAGCCTGCCTACCCTCCCAAACTAAAACAAAACTGTATTTTCTACAGAACAATGTGATAATTTACATTGCAGTAAATTAACCTTATGTAAAAAGACATATTTTTAAGGTGAACATTGACTTTATATTTACTTGTGTTGCTAATATATAGAATAGGTATAGAAAGTTAAAGATACAGAATACTTTCTGAGAGATTACTATTTTCCCTATATATTTATTTCTCAGTTTGTGAATGCCCAACACATAGGATTCACTTGAAGATACATCTTTTACTTAATAACTCATTGTCACACAAACTTCACTGATTTTGTCATTTCTTGGCAGAAACATGAGTGATTCATTCATATATATCAGTCTGAATTTTATACATGTGAGATTAGTTCTCATGTTTTCAATTTCTAATAATCTAGTAACTAAATAAAGGTGCTTGACCAAATTTGATCTAAAAATAATGGGCATCAATCTCAATCTAGGCATCAGTAACTTACTGACCCTTTGCCATCAAATTGATTACTACTCATGGGACAGAGTAGATTTCTCCTTGGGGTTTTTGAGACTGTACATTTCTCCAAGAGCAGAAAGCCTTGTCTTTCTCCCTCATGTGACTGGTGGTTTGAACTGCAGACCTTGAAGTTAGCAGTGCGATGTGTAATGCACTATATACCACCAGGGTTCCTTAGTAGTAGTAAAGTAGATATCCTTACAATATCACCATGAAGGATCATTTTAAGAATTATATAAGATAAAATATGTGAGAGGGCATTATAAATAGAAAAGAATAATACAGATACAGATGTTATTATTATTTTGCTAATAGCCACTATATTTCTCTAAGAAACTTTTGAAATAAAGTACACATTCCAATTTTAAAAAAAAATTAGGGCCAAGATTCGGGTGTAACTTTCTGCACTATCTTTGTTTTCAGGAGAACAGATGGGTTGTACCTAATGTAGCTGTTTTATATTTGACATTTCACTTCACAGCTACAAATGAGATATTCTTCTGCCTCTGGGATAATTTATCGTTAGAAATTCTTGGTTTATGACATATACCCCAAATTATATAATAAACAAAAAAATGGAAAAATAAAATCATGGTATTCAATGGAAATCTGCATATGAAATTTTTATTGTATAATAATTTTCTTCTTCAAAGTAATCAGTTAAGTAAGTTTACAAGGGTAAATGTTATATGTGTTATTATTTTGGATTTATGTGATAGAGATCTTAATTTCTTCAGCAGAATGACTATATTTTTCTGATTATACAACTTAAATATTTTCTTTATTTGAAATGTAACCTAGAAAAGATAAAAGTGGGCCTAAAATATACTAAAAATTACAATGGATATTTGTGAATCTTATTGGGGAAAATTCTATATTTTCTCTCTATAAAAATATATATGTGCATATATAAAATCTGGTAATTGTGTAATATTAAATCAAATATTTAATAACAGAATATTAAGTATACTATATTATTGGTACACAAAAATTACATATATATGTGCAGAATAGGTGAGAATCATAGTCACCTCCTCAACACAGCACCTCTAACAATTAGAACAGATGCAACATCATAAACCCCCCAACAGCAAGAGAAAAGAAATCATAAAAATAAGAGCAGAAATAAATGAAGGAATAAAGTGGAAAACAGAAGTACAGTAGAAAAAATTAAATCACAAAGCTGGTTCTTTGAAATGATTAACACAATTCACAAAACAGTAGCATAGTTAACAAAGGAAAAGAAGGAGCAGAAGACATTATCCAGAATTAGGGATGAAACCGGGGAAGTCACAACAGCCCCAAATGAAATTAAAAGATTAAAAGCAGAGTACTATGAAAGACTGTATGCTAACAAATTCAATAACATGGAGGACATAGACAGATACCTAGAAAAACACTCCCTCCTTAATTATTGCATATGGATATTAAGAGCTTTAACAGACCCATAGCAAAAGAAGAAGTAGAAAAGTTCATGAAGAAACTCCCAAGTAAAGAAAGCCTTGGTCCATATGGCTCCACAGGAGAATTCTACCAAGCATTCAGAAAAGAATTGACACCGTTCCAACGCAAACTCCACTCCAACACAAACATAGAACACAGAAAGGGACAGCAAACTCCCAAACTCATTCAATAGAGCCAGAACAACCCTGATTCCAAAACTGGGCAAAGAACCAACCCGGACAGAGAACTACAGATCAATATCTCCCATGATCATAGATTGAAAAGTCCTTAACAAAATCTTGATTTTAGAATCCATACATGTAATATATATATTTTATATATATATAAAACACATCATGAAAAAGTGAGTTTCATACCAGGGATGCAGGGATGGTTCAACATTAAAAAAAAAATTAGTGTAACCCACTATATTAACAAGAAAAGCAACAAGAAATATATGATTATATCAATTGACACAGAAAAGGCATTTGACAATATGTAACACCCACTCATAATAAAAATTCCCAACAATATAGGAGCAGAAGGAAAACTTCTCCATACAATAAAGGCCATATAGAAAAAGCCAACAGCCAATATTACACTCAAAGTAAAAAAGCTGAAAACATTTCCACTGAAAAAGGCAACCCATCGAGGATGTCCTTTATCCCACCTTTGTTCAACATTATGCTGGAGGTCCTAGCCAGTACCATGAGACAGCAGCAAGAATCAAGGGAGCAAAATTGGGTAAAGAAGAAGTGCCGCTCTTGCTATTTGCAGACAATATGATTTTACATATTGAGAGTCCCAAGGTGTCCACAATAGTTTTACTGGAAACAAAGGAATTTGTTTGTGTAGCAGGATATAAGATTACTAAGTAGAAATCAATTGGTTTCCTATATACCAGTGATGGGAATACCTAAAAATTATATCAAGGAAACAGTATCATTACAATAGCCACACAGAAGGTGAAACACTTAGGAATAAACCTAGCCACCCAAAACTAAAGACCTGTGTGAAGAAATCTACAGAACATTACTACAAGAAACAAAAATGGAGGAACATTCCATGTTCGTGGATTGGAAGACTCAATAATATGAAAATGTCAATATTACCTGTAGCACCATATAGATTCGATCCAATCCTGATCCAAATCCCAGCATCATTCTTCAAAGAAATGGAAAAAATAGTTACAAATTTCATATGGGGAGGGAAGAAGCACAGGCTAGGCAAAAAACTCCTCAAAAAGAAGAACAAAGTAGGTAGTCTTGCTCTACCTGACCTCAAAATCTACTGTAAAGCTGCAGTTGTCTAAACTGCCTGGTACTGACTGGTATAATGATAGCTACACAGACCATGGATCAGACAGAAAATCCAGAAATAAATACATCTACCTGGAGACAACTGCTTTTTGACAAAGCCCCCCAAAACTTTAAATGGGAAGCAGATGCCCTTTTGGATGAAATTGTGATGGAAAAGCTGGATATACACGAGCAGAAGAATGAAACCAGACCCATATATCTTCACATGTACAAAAACAAACTCAAAGTCGATCAAAGACCTAAATAGAAAATCCAAAACTATCAGGATCATCCATCAGAAAATTGGGAAAGAGCTAGGAGCCCTAATGCAGAAGATATATGGACTATCAGAATTACCAAAAGGAACACACTCCATGGAATATAAAATAGATAAATGGGACCAATTAAAAATAAAACAGTTGTGTTCATAGAAAGACTTCATTAAAAGAGTAAAAGGACAGCCCACAGACAGGGGAAACGAATATGATTAATTATATTTTGAGCTCAGGGGATGAAATTGCCTCTTGAATTTCTCAGAGACCCTGCTGCTTAGTGAAAATGGCTGACAGAACATCAAAATGGCTGAGAGAATGCCCAGCCACACTTAATTCAATCAAAGGCCAAAGGTTAAACTTCTTATTAATTGTACAGTTTAGATAAGGATTAAGATAAGTTAGATAAGGATTGAACTTGAAGGTTTAAGAATTGAGTTTAGGATCTGATTCTACTTTGTTTATACTGATTTCTTCTGTTTATTATTATTGATATAATAACTGATAAAAATGATTATTGGGAAATACGAAAATAGAGAGCTTGTTAGCTCACTGGTGTTTAGCCATTAAAATTGGATTGTTAAATAGGTTTAGAACAGGCCTGCAAAGAGCGCTCTGAAATGATAAGCCCCACCCAGTATCTTGAGTGTTCAGGACATTCAAAGGTGAAGAGACTTACCTAGGGGCTGTTGACACATTGAAGAAGAAAAAAAACGAATTCTTTGGATTTTTTAAATTTTGAACTAATGGCTTTGTGCTTGAGGCTGGAAAAGTATGGAACCCTGAATCAACTCTCCTCTCTAGGATTGAACATTAAAGGAAACCTTTTGGCAGGCTAAAATGCTTGCTAGATGACCACCTGGATCTACTTATTGAGTGGAAGTATGAGAAATACAGCAAAAAAGAGACCAGTTGAGTCTGGTCACTGACACCTTTGGACCCGGTTCATATGAACTAGAGGACAAGACAGAGCAGGTTGGGTGGTATGAAGTTTATAGAGTTGTGTGGAACCCAACTTGGGCATGACTAGCCCAAGGGAGCTGGGATTGTTGAGAATTTGTGATGGGGCCAAGGTCTAAAGGCAAGGTGAACAATAGGCACCCTGGTGAGGCTCTGAGACATTCCACATTGATTTGACCAGAACCCAACCATATGAAGAGAAGATTTTTGAGCCTGTGAACTGGTGCATATTGCTGCTGAATTTATGGGTGGCCTGTCCTGATATGACTTTGCTTATGCATGTGGACTTCACAAGTTTCCAACTGGAAAGAAGGTTCTTCACATTAAAGAATATGATTGTCTCCTCAGAGCACTGGGTGGATGTAAGTGGGCAATATAGAAGTTGAATACCCTAAATTGGGGGGATGAAGGCTGGCTCACAAACTTTCATAGCTGAGGGAATATATTCATAGGATTAAGGTGTAAGTGTTACCTAACTAAAATTGTTAGGCATAGAATATTGTTGTGTTGTTCACTTACAGAATATTATGTTTAGATAAGGCTTTGGCACATAGTGAGTTTTATGCATTTTAGTTTATCCTGTTAGATATAGAGATGATTCTATTAATGTTTTGTTTGAAAATTATATATGGCTAAAGAGTTGTGTAAAATTGTCAAGTTGACAGGGCGTGGTCTATGGCAGTTACATAATCTGTCAACTTGAGAAGAGGTGGAGTCTAACCTGTCAATCAGGTCACAGCTTGATGACCTCATTTGGAGTCATAACAGATATAAATAACTCAATGGAGGACAGATATACACAGACTCTCTGCTTTGTCTTCCTGCTGATAAGACGCATGGAACAACACTAGAGATGGAGGAGCCACATGGAGACCCCTGCCAGCATTGAGATGTTTCCACTGCCATTGGATCCACAAGACTTTCCATCCACTGGACTGTGGATGGACTTTCCATCTTCCTGCATTTGCCATCATTGCATATGTTGCTTGAGTCTGAAGAGGAATTTGATTGGTATCAGACATATAGGCTAATATTGGATTTATGGACTTGATCTGGATTGGGTTGGGATGTTTTTGTAATATATAATTGCTCTTTTAGATAAACCTCTTTCTTATACATATATGAGTGTCTACGAATTTGTTTCTCTAGCACAGTGGTTCTCAACCTTCCTAATGCTGTGACCCTTTAATACAGTTCATCATGTTGTGGTGACCCCAACCATAACATTATTTTTGTTGCTACTTCATAGCTGTAATTTTGCTACTGTTATGAATTGGACAACCCCTGTGAAAGGGTCATTCAACCCCCCAAAGCATTCATTACCCACAGGTTGAGAACCTCTGCTCTAACACAATTCCCATCAGTAGAAGGCTGTATTAAAAATCTGGTACACAATGGAATCCTAAGCAGCCATAAAAGACAGCGATGAAACCATGAAACACCTCAAGACATAAGGAATTCGGAAGACATTATGCTGAGTGCAGTTAGTCAACCACAAAAGGACAAATTCTGTATGAGTCCACTGCAGTAGGAACAAGCATCAAAATGGGCACAAGTTCAAGCTTGCAGACCTTCCAGTCTTCTGGGGACCAGATAGCCTGGTAAGAGGCAGACCAGTTCCCATGAAACACACACCATCTGCTCCTGGTAATTAAAGTGTAGCTCACTTGGCCAGAAGCTATCTCACCACAGCTGGGATCAAATGGATGGGGGAGTGGGTATACTGTCTTCTGAGTGGTAGTCAGGTGGATCTGGGGTGAGGTCCCACAGAGAGGGTGGTGGCCCTGTCCGAGGGATGAGTTTTATTGATGGTAGGGGTAACACAGATATGGGTAAAGGGAATGGTCAAATTTGGGGGAAACATAGGTGCATGTATGTTAAGGGGAGGGTTGGAAGGGCTGACCTCCAGGTCAGGGCAAGAGAGATTGAGGATGCTCTTGAGAGCATCAAGTATGGATGGGTCTTTAGTAGCATGCAGCCAGTGGACAGAACTAACCTAGGGTATCTGGAAGTATCCCGATACCCTAGTGCCACAGAACACTGGGACACTGAATCCTACATTGTTGGGGCTCCAGATGGTATGCTCCAGATGTTGCATGGGTGAGACCCCATATGGGAACCCCACTGAGTGAACTGCACACTGCCTCAGAAACATTTGTAAACTAAGGATGTAAGCTGGAAAAGACATGGTGTCTGAAGCAGCAGAAGACAGCTGTACCAAGAGCAACAACAAGATCTTGCTACATCAACACCTTGTAGGCCACATTAAGAGAGGTATCATGTTGTCAATCCTGGGCTGACCATTCTGTTATATTTTGCTTATGCTTGTGTATATTTGGGTATATCTCAAAGGTACACTGCCATTGGGGGTCACCTTCTCAAAGCTGTGTTATGTGTTTCTCTGTTTTTCATTAAATGAAACCTATAAAGTTGAGCCTACAGGGAAAGAAATATAACAAGGGTTTGGGGGAGCAGCATAGAGGGTGGGGGAGATAAGATAGAAATGACATCAAGATGCCCAGGAAGGAAAATGTGTTTGTTGACTGATTATGGAAGGACTTACACAAGTACATGTGACATGATTGAATAATGGAAAGATATGACATACGTTTTAATTCCTAAGTTCCAACACATTAAGAAAAAAAACCCAAAAATATATAGATCCAGGAATAGCCTGGGCTTACACTGAATCTTAACTCCAACTTAAGGTCAATTAGTTCTTAAATCATGACCCGATTGATACTCACCTTCATGAAAGGATCACTGAAGAAAAGGGTGCTATATCCAAGTGTGGCAATGAAAGTAGATGATTCCCACTATCATTTGGAATAGGGTCTGGGATCTTAAAGGCTTGTACTCAAACAAGCAATCATCTAAGCAAGGAATCAACTACATCTACACAAAAGAAGCACACCGGTTTGTTTGATCCAATGATGTCGATTACAAAATTTATATTTGGTGAAAAATATCAGAGCTACAATTAAAAACACACAATTTGTAGAAGGCTATGGGGAGCAATAGGAACCCAAAACTAATCTGCAGAATATCTAGTCAAACAGAGATACTGGCAGATCTGCTCTGGCTAAAGGCATGAATTCCAAGCAATCTTATTATCGACAGACTATTGTCTCTGGATTATACTGGATTGAACTTGATAAGTGGCTAGTTGACTTCACCATAGACACGACCTGATTTTTTTCGGCATACAAGCATCTCTTAGATGTTCCATGACAGAAATTTCTTCCCTGACTTTTTGAATGTTGATGGGGTCTTCTCTCTCTCTCTCGCATTATTTGTATTTGTATTTTTATGCTATTATGATCTTATCCTTATGATTTGTTTTTCATTGTCTTCCATTGGTTTTCCCAGATGTGAAGCACAGAAGGAGTGGAGGCATAATGATAACAACTTAAAGAAGGTGTTATAGGAAATGCAGGGTGGAGGGTGGGTCATAGGGAGAGAAAGGGTATTTTGGGAGTAAATAATGAAGGTGGGAAGGGGGAGAGAGCATTAGCACTTATCACAATTGCACAACTCATTTTAAGTTTATTTAACCAGAGGGTGGGGGTGGAGGGATGTGCTAAGATAGATGTGGTGCTGATTGTACAATTCCCCTTGAAATGATTGCGTGATGGAAATATTCAATTTTATAATATGTAAATTGTGTGTCAAGAAAATGTTGAAAAAATTCATTTTAAGGAATTGACTCACGATTTTGTAACAAGCAAGTTCAACATTTATATGCAAGATGGGCAGATGCTACAGTCTGGAAGCAGAATTTCTAGCTCTCTGGGAAACTTTAATTTCCCTATTTTCAAGTGATGGATCTGGCCCACTCACAGTTTTGAGGGTAATCTCTTAAGGTAAAGTGATTTTATATGATTGTGTTAGGCTGGATTCTCTAGAGAAGTAAAACCAGTCACATTTCTCTATAGAAAGAAATAAATTTATATCAATAATGTGGTCCTCAGAGTTGTGGAAATAGTTAAGTCCTGTCTGGCTCAAGTCTGCGTGTCAAATATTAATATGGATTTTTTTTACACTTGTGTAGCTCCCAGAGCTTGGAAACTAGGGAGCAAGAAGACAAAGCAGGAGGGTGAAACAGGGGAATTAAGAAAGAAGAAAAAGAAGGAAGACCAAGACTGGGGAATGCAGAGGTGGATTAACTGGCTAGATAGATGTTAGGCTCAGATAGCTCCCAGAGTTGGTAGGCAATACCAACTTGGTCTCTGTTTTTTTCAAGTCCAAAGAACTGGATGTAGATGCAACAGATGTAGCATCCACACCAACAAAGAAAGATTGATGCAAGTGCTCCATAGCATCAATTAATATATATGTTGGCCACACCTCGAGGACACATCATCAGGCTGTGACCTGAAAAGGGGCTTATCTCCCATGCTAATTTTCCCATAACTACTTGCTGCACAGGTCAGTACCCATCCTGGAGTTGTTTACAATATGTACTTGAACCAGGCTCAGCAAAGTATGACAGATTTTTGCAAGATCAATGGTTTATTCATTGCAAATACTTTGTATATGTAGCTGGATGGAATACATAGGAATCATATTGATCACATCTCTAGACAGAGAAGATGAATTTCAATATGATCATTCTGAACAAGGCCGGAAGCCTACTGCAGAACTAAACATTGATTTCTCATATGCAATTTCAAGTGGAAGCTGAAGAAAATTAAAATAATCTACAAAAGCTAAAGTGCAATCTTGAGAATATCCCACATGAATTGAGGTAGCCTCAGCATACATTTGACACCTTTAATGCTAATTACAAGAGGAGTTGTGGGATGATATCAGGGATATCATATAGGAGAAAAGTATAAGAGACATTAAAAGGCAAGGAATAGGAAAAGACCAAAATTAATGTTATTAGGGATTATGAAGCTTGACTTTAAACATGCAGCTGCTAAAGGGAGGAAATTATATAGTAAAGAACTAAAGAGAAGATTTCAAGTGATAGTTCAGAAGACAAAGTGAAGTATTATAATGAAATGTGTGAGGACCTAGAATTAGAAAGCTAAAAGGGAAAAACATGGATTTCTCAAGGTAAAACAACTGGGAAACAAACACACAAAATTCAGGTTCCAGTTGAAATACTGAAGAATTCCATGGACTATATATCAAATGATTCAGGAAAGTCCAAAGATGCTGTAAGGAGTACACAGGCACTGGACCCAAATACCCTGTCACTCTTGAACCATTTCAAGAGTGCATAGAATCAGCAACTGATAATAGTGAAGGAGGGGGTGCAACCTACACTGAAGGCACTGGTGGAAAAAAAGGCTTAAGGAATTACAGAATACAAATTGAGATTTTTCATCAAACAGATACAACAAAGCTACCTATGACAAAAATGTCAGAGAGAGCTAGCTGGCCAACCAATTGGATGAGATCCATATTTTGCCCATTCCACAGAAGAGGGATCCATTCGAAGAGGAAGTTATCTAACAATATCATCAATATCACATGCAAAATTTTTCTTAGATACTTAAAAAAACCAAAAACTGGTTGCAACAGGACATTGTACAGGGAAGTTAAAAATCTTCAAGCTGAATTCCAAAGAGGACGTGGAAGGATGGGTATCAGTGCTGACATCAGAGGGTGATTTGCTAAGAGCAGAGTACGCCAGTCAGATGCTTACTTGTGTCATACTCATTGTAATAAGAGTGATTCAACTGTATGTCATAAAACATTGTGCATGACATTGGAAAGAAAGGGATCCCAGAAAATCATGCTTGTGGGGGGAACTTGTACTTTGAATAGAGCAAGGAACTATTTCAGAGTTTAAAATCTAGAAAGTGTTTCTCTTGGTTCTATCTTTACACCAAAATCAGTCAAACTGCATGCTGAGGAAGTAATCAAAAAAACTAAACTCTATAGTCATCAGGAATGGAATGATATTCTTTTAAAAACTATAATATGGAGATTACATATCATTGAAGGCTAGTAGGACTTGAAGCACTCTTACTAATGAAGATCAAAGACTACAGTGTACAGGATAAATTTACACCTCAACATCAAGGAAGAAAACTAGACACAATGTAAAATTCCTGGATACTTAAATCCATAATCAATGCCATTGAAAGAAGCAGGCAAGAAACCAAACAACATGTTGTTTTGAGCAAAATTTCCTGCAAGAGAAAGCTCTTTAAAGCATTAAAATATCAGAGATGTCAGTGTGAGGATCAATATGCACTGACCTCAGTCATAGTATTTTCAATTGTTTCATATGCATAAGAAAATGAATAAGTAGGAATGAAGACACATTGATGCATTTGATTTATGGTATGAACAAATTACATTGTATATACCCTTAATTGCTAGAAGTAGCAAAGCCGTCTTGAAACCAAAATGCTACTTAAAGAAAAGATGGTCAGACTCCATCTTGCTGTGGACCTATTAGAAGAAGAAATCAGTCCATGAAGAAGGACACCATGTCTGGCAGAGTAGACTGTCAAGAAGAGGAAAAAAGAACACCTCAATGAGACAGATTGACACGAAGACTGGAACAATGGGCTCAAGCACAGCAACCATGGCGATGGTTTCGGTTTGGCTAGATTTCATTCTGTTGCATCTAGATTGTAATGGGCTCATCCAGAGTTGGAACAGACTGGCATTAAGAGTCACAATAGAGATTATTTTGCAGGCCTACATAATTTTAGCTAAAAATTCAAAGCTGAGGACAATATTTGATAAGCTTCTCTGCACTTTGAGATGATTAAGTGATAATTTCTGATAATCACGTGAGCCATTTGAAACTTACGAAAGTTTAAGCACATTAATGCATATATTTGCAATGTGCTTATCTTATAAAGTCTGATAGTACCACACAGATCCAAGATTTTCCGCTTTATTCTTAGGTTGCTCTGTCAGGAAAGTCTCTTCTATGATTATACGTTTAATTCCACTACATTTGTATCTCTGTCAGAGGCAAGGGATTTAAGAAAATAAAATATTTCCATCAATATCACATATATTTTCCCCAAACCGAACTACCAGTGTGTGGCATACAGGAGGCTTATTCCCTTAGGCTTCAACCACACTTCCAAGATGTAAAAGAACAATTGTGGCAAATGCTGGCCTCTGGGACTGACCCAAGTGGGATTATAAAACCTATAATGAGTTTGGCATGCACAGAATGGTTAAGATCTGCTCTTCTTGCTTTGATTCAGCACAGCACAATTAATCTAGAAGAAAGAACAGTACATCTGTGTGTGCCCAATCTAACAAGGAATGGCGGTAATGATAGGGCACAATAGATGTTTAGGGTGAAGAGGAGTTCCCTAAAGGTGAGGAATACCTTTCCAAAATTATTGTGGATTTCTGGTACTCAATTATACTGAAAATGGATTTAGAGCATACTGCAAGGGCAGAAAATATAGCCCTCCAAAGGTAAATGGACTTCACCCTGCTGCATCATTTGATAGTTAAAAACAATGTATTCCCATCGAATGGGAGGAACTCTCCTTAAGGTTATCTCTGTCAATGCTGAGGTTTTCCTGGTAGTTTCTTAAGAATTGTGTTTATCAGACAACTAGGCAATTAGTACTATCATTGCAATAGGGCATATGTGCAGGAATGTGGTTTGGGTTGTCACATTAATGACACTCACTTCAAAATGAGCATCTCAGTGTTACTGTTGAGAGAGAAAGAGTAAAGATCATTTTAAAAAGAGCAAGGATAATTTTTAATGCACTTTCTATAATCCAATATAATGAATCCATGAAACCTGATTTGTAGCATCTGTTCGTGCTTCTTAGAGCTCTTGTGGAACTTAGTTATGTTAACCTCTGGCACATGAACGGCCTTTGACATATATCTCCTCCTTTTTTTGGATTGTCTGTTGTAGTGGAACAAGGACTGAAACTTGGAGGAAAAGATGATCCTAATTCTTCTGTGGCACATACTGGTTGTGTAGTTTTTGAAAATAAAATTAGCCTATGTAATGTATATGTTCCTCATTTCATAAACTATGGACAATCAATAATGATCTCATTAGAGTGTATACACATTATCAGTTGGTCCCTTAACATTTTTTGTTATGTATATTATGCTTTTGAAATATTTTTGATCATCTGACTCATTTAGAGCTTGTTGATTCTTTTCTATATAATTTAATTAAATTCTTAGGTGTAGTAAGAAATCCCATGTGTCTTAGCTAGCATTTTGATTTTAAATAGATAAAAGAATAAGTTGCTGGTTAGTTCTTTGGGGAAAGCAATATATATACACATGCCACAAACTTCTTGAAAGTTTTGTGCTATATACATGTGTGTGTGTACAAACAATACATACAGATATACACAAAAAATGGTTCACAAGGCTTGTGAAAAGAAATCCATGATCTCTAAATAGATTTTTCCATGAACCTTTTAGTCTTCTACTGTTTCTGGTTATATATGAATATAAACCACTTAAAATCATATAAACGGAACCACATCATATATATATTTCAAAAGTAAACCCATAGGATGTCATTATATCTATGTAGATAGATACATATTCTAAAAGTAAACTCACTGCCACAGAGGCGACTCCCACTCAAAGCAACTGTGTATAAGGATTCCAATAGTGTAAATCTTTATAGCCTCATCTTTCCTCCACGAAATACATACCACTTTGAAAATCTTACCAAATCTGATTTCTGTGATTTAAGAAATTATCCATGGATTACTGTTTTACTTATAAACAACTGAAATATGTACTGGGAAAACAAAGCTCTAGAGGCATTGGCATTCCAAGAGTATATATATATATATATATATATATACACACACACACACACACACACATATATTGTCAAAAGCTTATAATTCCTTCATATGCAGTTTTAACAAATACATTGAAGTTTTACCTCATACAATGGCTTGAAGACCATCAATGATTTACAGAGATAGCTTTCCTTAAGGCAGCCTTAGGATTTTTCCAATGGCTTGTTAAGATGTGAAGAAACAACAGAATTAGAAACTTTTCCCATCCTGTCTTTCAAATGTCAGATGAAGTTTCCCTGCGACAAGCAAAATACTCTAGATGTTTGGAAGCTAAGGCAGGATTATTACTAGAGAAGAGCTACTCTATTCTGACCAGTATTTAATTAAATTAATGAATGAATTTAAGAAAACTCAAGAATAGTGGACTTACTTGATGAATAACTATTGTCGGTATTTTGTTTTTGTTAAATTCTGGACAATTTTATTGCAGATTTATCAGCATGTATCCACTTTTGACAACAGAAAAGTTACATGTAGTCAGATTAAGCATGTTTACCGTTAACTTCACTGCATTCACCAATCCCAGTTATTTCATCCTGATGGGCATCCCTGGTTTAGAAGACTTTCACGTTTGGATATCCATCCCTTTCTGCTCAATGTATGTGGTTGCCCTTATTGGAAACACCGTTATCCTTTTCATCATCAAAACAGAGACAGTTCTCCATGCGCCCATGTTTTACTTTCTTTCCATGTTGGCCACCACAGACCTCGTCTTGTCAACCTCTACCCTTCCCAAGATGTTGGGTATCTTCTGGTTCAATTATCATGAGATCACCTTCCATGCCTGTCTTACTCAGATGTATTTCATCCATGCTTTCTCTGGGGTGGAGTCAGGACTTCTTGTGGCCATGGCACTGGACCGGTATGTGGCAATCTGCAATCCTTTGAGGCACACATCTATACTAACAAACGTAGTGGTAGCCCAGGTTGGCATTGTGGCACTTTTACGGGGGTTGGTGCTGATGACGCCACATCCATTTCTAGTAAGAAAGTGGCCATATTGCCAAACCAATGTGGTCCCACACACATATTGTGAGCATATGGCTGTGGTAAAATTGGCTTGTGCTGATATTTCCATCAATAGTCTTTATAGTTTAGCAGTGATTATCTTGATTGTTGGGACTGATGTGACATGCATCTCTCTGTCCTATGTACAAATACTCCGTACTGTATTCAGTCTCCCTTCTAAAGATGCCAGGTTGAAGACCCTCAGCACTTGCGGATCCCATGTTTGTGTCATCCTCACCTTCTACATCCCTGCTCTTTTTTCATTCCTCACTCACCGATTTAGTAAGCATATCCCACGCCACACCCACATTTTGTTGGCTAACGTGTACTTACTGGTACCCCCAGTGCTGAACCCCATCATCTATGGGGTGAGGACTAAACAGATCCGAGAATGTGTTATACAATTATTCACAAATAAAATAAGCTGAGAATTGTGGGTCCAACTTTCAGTCTTACTCGCACATTCCTACATTGCTGTAATGGTAAAAGTTCTTGGATTATAGAACTAACACAAATAAGAATTAAAATGAAAGTTATATTCACTATATTTAGCTACATGAGCCTGTAGAATGGAGCTAAGAACATCTGTCTTTTTCTAGCCCATTTAAGCACTTGATGAAAATTAGATTGCTTTAGTCTTTTCTGTACATATGTGTCTTTGGTGTCTTTGCAAAACATGTGTATTGTTTTATCTTGAGAGTTTTTAATAGGAACATTCTCCTGAGTATGAAGTTTTTAGAAAAGAAATTTGGAAGAACATAATTCTGACATCTCAGAGTCATTCTATAATCTATTTGTAATTTGGAAGTGGTAATGACTGGTTAGAACAGAAACTTTAGTGATACCTGTCACTTTGCAAGTGATGAGAAGGATACAATTTGAAGATTTACTTGAGAGTGAATATGAAGTCTAAAATTAATGACAAACATGATGATGTCTGGTAACTGTTGAGTTGTTAGCCAAATGTTGTAAGTTCAAACTGCCTACCAGCTTGGTGGGAGAAGGATGAGGCTGTCTGTATCGATAACGATTTATAAAGCCTCAGAAACACTACATAGGAATGGTTCCTATGAATCTGAATACAGTCCATAGCAATGGGTTACTGATGGTCTATAAATTCCCGATCTTTCAAACTTCTGAAAAATTGCAAATAATCATAAATCATTCCTCCTTATGTATTGGAACTAAGTTAACATCTATATTTATTAATTCTGTCAATAAGTATTTAGTGGGTCTGTTCTATGTGCCCTGCAGTTATCTGGCCATTTAAAAACATAAACAAAACAAACAAAATTTCTTTCTTTGTGGAGATTACAGTTTAGTAACGAAAGCTGCCAAATATAAATTGTCACTTAAATATGAAGATGCAACTTATTATGATATACATTTCCTATAGTATTTAGTGCTTTGACTGTATCCCCCTGATTTTGAGTCTTGATTTTTTTTCTCCACTTTTCCTATGATACGTAGAGACCAAACTTAAAGTATTGGTACATCTCATTAAAATTCTACTCGTTTCTGTAAACGCATTTACAGGGCTTTCTGTTATGTGCTGAATTGACTATTTATTTGTCAATTTAATTGAATAGCACACTATTGACTGTGGCTATGCACCTCTTTGTCCTTGTAATGTTCCTTGTTCTGAATTATATTGTATTAGTAATAAAATGAGACTTGATGGCTTCATAGGTTCAAAGGTGAAAAGTCAGGGATTCAAACCCTCCAATGGCTCTGTGGGAGAATAACGAGACTATTTGCTACTGTAAATATTTGCAGTCTCAGAAACTCAAAGAACAGTTCTATTTTGCCTTTTGGATCTTGCAGAATCAGAATAGACTTTATAGCAATAGCTTATATTAATATAGCTAATGCATTCATGGTATATATTTTTACTTTTAATCTATTTTCATTTAAAATGGGCTGTTGTAGACAACATTTAGTTAAATCTTAATTTTTATTGGAATTTACTATCTTTAACTGTTGTGTTTAGACATTTTTAATTAATTAATTATTTTGGATTTATTTCAATAGTTGCAAAATATTCTAAAAGATCTATTTTTATTTATTTGCTTGTTTATTATACTGTTTTCCCCCTTACAATGTACTTTCACATTTGCATAAATCTCCTATTTAATTTCAGCTATCCATTGCCTTTTCCCTGTGTCTGCTTTTTATTTTTTCATGATTGATATACTTTGCCACTTTATCACTTTGAGACTTAGATAATACTTAGTTGTCTGGGATGCCTGTACACCACAGAACATATAGCAGCATTTGCTTTCTACTTGCTAGATACCAGTAGTAACTAGAAGTGTGTCCAGAAGTGGGCAAATAGTCTGACAGGTATAGGAGGGAGCAGGGAGATGATGATATCTACCCTGACTGAGATCTTCTGTTCTAGATGTGTAGGGCACTTTGTCTCTGTTCTTTATGCGGTAGTTTTCATGTGTAACAAATGGAAAACCCACCAGACATGTTATGATTACTCTTTGTTTTCAAGAGTGATGGGTACTTTAAAATTAAACTTCCCAAAGTCTTCTTATATTGAAGCATAACAATTACAGTTACAGTTGCTCTTCCTTCACGTCTGTCTAACTTATCCAGTTTCCTGCTGGTCTAATTGCTATTCAACACGAAGCAGCAGCGAGTCAGTTGAGGGCCTATCAGTGATTTCAACCAAACATAATCACTTCAGTTACATGGAAAGCAGCAGGAGCACAGGGGCAGGTACCCACACAGGGTGGCGGGAGGCTGGGAGGGGAGACGGAGATGATAGTGAGGATGGCCCCTGAGACAAGGACAGGAGCAAAGATGAAACTACCTCCAAAGAGGTATGGGTCAAGCCTTGGGCCTTTATTTTAATTTTTCCCTCAAGAACCATTAGAAAAATAAACCTCTGTTTTCAAAAACCCACTTGTGCTATTTTTTTAAATAAGTACTTAGTACCCAAGACACTGGAACTTACTGGGAAGGATGTAGAACAGAATTCCTTTCTGACATTGCTGCTGATAAGACTCTTTATGCTGGATCCTGTGGTCAGAAAGGATGAGGTATGTATTGCAGGTTTTACCTGCAGTGTATAACTGCTGGAAGCTTGCTTGCAAGGCAATGGAAGAAAAATTATAGGGGGTGAGAGGGTAGTGGAATAAGAACATCCACTAATCCAGTCATTCATTTAAGTTTTGACTCCCTGTTTCAGTATGCTTGATTTGTTTACTTTGTGGAATACTTCAGATAGTTATTTTATTTAATTATTTATTTTTGGTAGTTTGTCTTTTTTTTTTTGAAGTTAGAAATACTTGTGGTTAGAAGTCTGCACAGATTTATTGGTTCTCTGTTTCCCTTTTTATCTTCCTTCCACTTCTCATTAAAACAAAAACAAACAAACAAAACAAAATAAATAGCTCACTGTCAATGAGTCAATTCTGATTCGTATTGGATCGTCAAGAACTGGCCTGTGGGTTTCTAAGACTGTAATGATTTATGGGAATAGAAAGCCTCATCTTTCTACCATGGAGCAACTGATGATTTTGAACTGCTAACCTTGTCGTTAGCAGCCCAATGTGTAACTACCAAGACACCATTTCTCAGTAGCATGTATGTAATACCATTTTTGTATATCCAAGCTCAGTGTAATTCCAAGTTACAATATACAAGGTTATTTTTACACAGTGCTCAGTTTTCATAATAGTTCTAGTGTTTGAGATCTTTAATGCTGTGTAGAAAGAATTGTTCCTGGTGGGCACAGATGCATTAGCGTTTACTGTCATCAATCCTACTGGAGAGCAAAGTGTATTCCTCTGCTGTTCAGCTGTGAAGGTTGAATTCACCAAAGCAATGATTATGGAGAAGCCTAGTCCCTTGCTGGTCTGGCAAGAATTTGAGAGACTGTATTATACACTGTTGAACCAGGACACAAGCATGCTGCACAGATTATACAGGAGGGAAAAAAACAACTCTTCTTAGGTCCATGAAGGTTTGCATTCAAATGGGAAACAAGTAGATGCTATCTAAGGACAATATGAAATCCATAGGAAAATGATATCTCAAAACTGTATCAACGGTCACAAAGATCTGTCATGTTGATGCTCATGCTACTCTAAATGATGGCATGGCTGATCAGGTGAAGGGACTGTGCTCCTATAACAACCAGACTTTGAGGAGATTCATGCACATTTTTCGTCGTGCCTGAGGATTCTGTTGCAAATAAAGTGTGATCACAATATCTTCAGATGCCAAGATGCAATATTTGATATCACTGTCACTGAGTCTCAGGAGGAATCTGAAGAAGAAGTAGAGAAGCCTTATGCAAGACAGAAGACACCAGAGGTGATGTTGCCGCAAAATTCTATGCCCAGACTAAGAGCAATGACTTTAAAGAGCATATAGAGGAGTGGTTTTCAACCTTTCTGATGCCACGAACTTTTAATACAGGTCCTCATGTTGTGGTGACCTCCCAACAATAAAATCATTTTCATTGCTACTTCATCACTGTAATTTTGCTGCTGCTATGAATCATTATGTAAATATCTGATATGCAGGATGTATTTTCGTTGTTAGAAATTGAACATAATTAAAGGGTAGTGATTAATCACAAAACAAAATGTGATTACATATTGTGAAATATTTATTTCTAATTATAAATAAATGAAATTTTGTCTTGAAGCCTGGTGTAGCCTGGGTAACAGTCTTGACGCCCTGTACTCATAGATGGATGTATCCGCATGTGGGCAGACCCCACTGGAGACAGATAGATGAGTGGTGTCTCAGTTCCTATAACCATCGGAAATAAGTGTTGTCAATTGGTCTTAGGAAACTCCTGTGAAATGGTCATTCAACCCCCAAAGGGGTGGTCGTGACCCACAGGTTGAGAACCACTGATTTAGAGGAATCTGCAACTGAAACAGAGCCCCATCCTGAACCACAATCAGAGCAAGAGTCAGTATCTGAAACCCAAGAGGAAAAATATGAGCTTGTATGAAAATAAACTGCCCCTTATTTTACACATACAATTCTGTTGTTCAAACCTGAGATAGTTAACGTTTATTGTGCCAACATGGCCAATGAACACATGGTATTTATTGAAGGGTGGAGAGATAAATGGCTCTGTGAGCCACCTCGCCTTTCTCATCTCTTGCTCTTTGATGATCGGACCAGGGTGCAGCTGCCTTGCTTGTTCTGTGCCTCCATTTGCAAGTTACACTACCTGTGGGACACCTAACCCGTGGATTGTGTCGCTGTAATTTGAGTTTCCTTCAAGACTTGCTTTGCCACACTATTGGAATATATATCCCTTGAGCTGGGGATTGTCAGACC